>NC_090279.1:41557756-41859516 GCF_040414725.1 Anabrus simplex
TGGTGTTGCAAACAGCCAAGCTCATGGGGAGGAGGAAAATGGTGTTGGTGAAATTATGCTTGAGGAAGTGGAAAGGATAGTAAATAAACTCCATTGTCATAAGGCAGCAGGAATAGATGAAATTAGACCTGAAATGGTGAAGTATAGTGGGAAGGCAGGGATGAAATGGCTTCATAGAGTAGTAAAATTAGCGTGGAGTGTTAGTAAGGTACCTTCAGATTGGACAAAAGCAGTAATTGCACCTATCTATAAGCAAGGGAACAGGAAGGATTGCAATAACTATCGAGGTATCTCATTGATTAATATACCAGGCAAAGTATTCACTGGCATCTTGGAAGGGAGGGTGCGATCAGTCGTTGAGAGGAAGTTGGATGAAAACCAGTGTGGTTTCAGACCACAGAGAGGCTGTCAGGATCAGATTTTCAGTATGCTCCAGTTAATTGAAAAATGCTACGAGAGGAATAGGCAGTTGTGTTTATGTTTCGTACATCTAGTGAAAGCGTATGACAGGGTACCGAGGGAAAAGATGTTCGCTATACTGCGGGACTATGGAATTAATGGTAGATTATTAAAATCAATCAAAGGCATTTATGTTGACAATATTGGGCTTCAGTGAGAATTGATGGTAGAATGAGTTCTTGGTTCAGGGTACTTACAGGAGTTAGACAAGGCTGTAATCTTTCACCTTTGCTGTTTGTAGTTTACATGGATCATATGCGGAAAGGTATAAAATGGCAGGGAGGGATTCAGTTAGGTGGAAATGTAGTAAGCAGTTTGGCCTATGCTGACGACTTGGTCTTAATGGCAGACTGTGCCGAAAGCCTGCAGTCTAACATCTTGGAACTTGAAAATAGGTGCAATGAATATGGTATGAAGATTAGCCTCTCGAAAACTAAATTGATGTCAGTAGGTAAGAAATTCAACAGAATTGAATGTCAGATTGGTGATACAAATCTAGAACAGGTCGATAATTTCAAGTATTTAGGTTGTGTGTTTTCCCAGGATGGTAATATAGTACGTGAGATTGAATCAAGGTGTAGTAAAGCTAATGCAGTGAGCTCGCAGTTGCGATCAGCAGTATTCTGTAAGAAGGAAGTCAGCTCCTAGACGAAACTATCTTTACATCGGTCTGTTTTCAGACCAACTTTGCATTACGGGAGCGAACGCTGGGTGGAATCAGGACATCTTATTCATAAGTTAGAACTAACAGACATGAGAGTAGCAAGAGTGATTGCTGGTACAAACAGGTGGGAACAATGGCAGGAGGGAACTCGGAATGAGGAGATAAAGGCTAATTTAGAAATGAACTCGATGGATGAAGCTGTACGCATAAACCGGATTCAGTGGTGGGGTCATGTGAGGCAAATGGAGGAGGATAGGTTACCTAGGGGAATAATGGACTCTGTTATGGAGGGTAAGAGAAGTAGAGGGAGACCAAGACGACGATGGTTAGACTCTGTTTCTAACGATTTAAAGATAAGAGGTATAAAACTAAATGAGGCCACAGCACTAGTTGCAAATCGAGGATTGTGGCGACGTTTAGTAAATTCTCAGAGGCTTGCAGACTGAACGCTGAAAGGCATAACAGTCTATAATGATAATGCATGTAATGTATGTATGTATGTATGTATGTATGTATGTATGTTGATTCAGTCCTTGCTGGCAACGTCTCATGATTGGTCCCTTTACCACCCTTTAGGTTGTGGTGGCATCACCCCTTTTAGTAGCACATTCTGGAAGGAATATCCTTTGCAAGGTGCACCGTGATGGATGTAGAGATTTCTGTTGCAAACAACATGATGATTCCCCTTGTTCCTTGCCTTGCAGGCTTCCTTTTAGGCTTGCTCACACACACACACACACACACACACAGAAACTAAAACAGCACATTAATATGTGCTCCAACCATGCCTATTTAAATGTCAGTCGACACTTAACTTGCGGGTTCAGATGATTTATGCATACCACACGTGTTCCTGAATTAATATTGTAGTGGTTATGTCTTGCAGAAGACGCAATAAAGTGTTCTCTTTGCAAGACATAACAGCTAATAAACGTCTCTTGTCGTAGAATAACTTGTAGGATTGTAGTGGGAAAGCGAAGCGAAGTTGTGCTCTAAAGTAGAGCTGTATGAAAGCAGTAGAGTAAGAGCTGAGTAAGTTGAGCGTCGATTACACACTGCCTTTATCAGTTCTCAGCCTAGAACGTGTGATGAGTTGGAAACCAATCATTAAATTTCTTCACGTCTTCTTTAAAAATCATGTGTCGAAACTGGTCTTCTGAAGAGTTCTGAAAACTTGCTGGGCAGTGCTAGCCTTGAAAATGTTAGCTATTCATATCTGTCGCATGCAAAGCTCCTGACCAGTACGAGAAAAGGAACGGATCGCCACGCGGTCATGCAGCTATGAGCTTAAAGGCAACTTGCTCTAAGGTTTTTGCGGCAGTCTCAATGTTAACTGTAATTATGCCATATTCGGATACAATATGTTGTAGGCGAAGAATTCCTTTCCACAGTATATACTACTGTATAAATTATACAGAAGTATTAAAAGTGTATTATTTTGATATTTTGATGCGTTGATATTTTGTTGAAATCCTGTGTGTGATGTGATAATTGCATTTTTGGATTCAGTTGTTGTGTAGAACTTTAAAGTGAAACTATCTGTAGATTTGTACAGTGCTTACTCAGTGTCATTCTACATTATTAACAGTTTTCTAACATGCCCAGCGATCTTTTAGCTGTTAAGTTTAATACTGTAACTGGTTTTACAGTAAAATAGTGATAATCATTTCATTTACTATTTGTTAATTGATAATTTACCCAAGTGTCGTTGAAATGTTTTTGATCCAATCCAATCTCTTCCCTTTCGAGATAAATTGATCCATGACCGTTTATCTGTGCCTAGATACCTTTGAACCATGATTCCCGCTTACAGCATATACCCTGCAGTTTACTAGTGTTTTCTTACACTTCTCTGAGTGTTAGCTTCCAAATATTCCATGGAATAATTACGACGGTTTATCTTCAAACAAGTGCATACATTGTTTCTTAATATGGATAGATCTGTGGTGATATAGGGCAGTCAAAGTTCATAGAACTATTGTGATAAACCTATTTCTTGATTGTTGTCACTTTTTTCTGTACATCAGAGGGGGAATTTGTTTGTTGTATCGTGTGGTACTGAATGTTCACATTGTCAACCAATGTTAGTTGAAGTGAATTGTTTTTGAGTGTTTCACTCTAACTGAAGTTCTGTTAGGTTCAACTTGCGTTAGTTTGATCACCTCAAGAATAATGTCTTCGCAGTTTTTCTGAGTAGAGTTCTTTCGTGCAGTTTTCTTCGGACTGTGCTGCAAGAATATAAGCATAAACTTGGAAGCATGGTCTATCGTAATTACGATGCCGATATGCTTGATAAGTCTCGTAAAGGGGTTCTTGGTGAATGGCATACAGAGAAGCTGCGAAGTAAGAAGTAAGGGCTACCTCGATCCTAGAAACGAAGAACATAGGTAGCCAGCCCATCTTGACTTCAAGGGAGGAAAGCATGCTCTGTATAGAATGTTGAAAGATGTGCATTTGGGGTTCTACTTTACTCTTTAGTTTTCCAAAGTAACCCCATGTATCGTAAAATTTTGGACATGAATATGAAAACTTATGTCCAAATGTGCATGTAAATATGGGGAACTGCAAACACCTATTTTTTTAAAATAGAGACTTACTTTTAACATATTGTTTGAAACTACATATAAAGATACTCTCACAATAAGTATCGGAAGAGAAGGAATTCAAGCACTGAGCAAATGGCCATTTAGCTATCGGCCTGAATTTGGGAGGTGCTGGGTTCGAACCCACTGTTGACAGCCCTGAAGTACATGTTTTCCATGGTTTCACATTTTACAGCAAAGAAATGGTGCGACTGTACTTCAATTACGGCCACACTTGCTTCCTTCCCACTCCTAACCATTTTTAGCTCATGATCGCCACACGACATATCTGTGTCGGTGTGAAAGGGAAATGGTAGAAACCATCAAATAACAATATGCCGTAGGTTATGTTCAATTAACTTTCATTAATGAGGCTTAAATTTATGATAATAACTGGCCACTGTTCTTTGACTGATAATTACATTCAAACTTTTCACCTTTTGTCTCTTTCATAAACCAAGGAAGCTAAATGTTATGTACGTAGTCAATGAAAAGTTATATTCTCATAAGTTCCATAGATTCAGAGTTTAGGAATATTTGTTGCTTCAGTTAAACTATTGTAATTAGGATACATCTAAATGTGGCTTAGAATTACTGTACGATATTTATTTTATTAGTAAATATCATTCTTCCTGTACGATTACTAAATTTTTCATTGTAGGGGAGATTTCTCCTTAGAAATTTAGTTATCACTAGAATTCTATTGTTCCTGTTATATTCGTGTGTATCTCTGTGTTCGGTAACCCTTTCGATACTCTAGCATTTAACAAATGGCAGGTTTCACTTCTGTTAGAGCACAGAAAGGTAAGGTAGTACTAATTTAATAATAATCTGTCTAGGCGTTTGACTTTGTTTGTAATCCTTGAGTAGATCTTGCGAATTTTAAACTTTAGGCCCAATTGCAAT
The DNA here is from genome assembly GCF_040414725.1 of Anabrus simplex. Taxonomy (NCBI): domain Eukaryota; kingdom Metazoa; phylum Arthropoda; class Insecta; order Orthoptera; family Tettigoniidae; genus Anabrus; species Anabrus simplex. The sequence continues at coordinate 41,562,368 of NC_090279.1, forward strand.
TTTCATTTCTGTTTGTGCTTAGTAATAACCTATTGTAATTAGGATACGTCTGAACGTAGTTTAAAATGATTGTAGTGTATTGCAGTAACTTATTAGAAATTAGATTGCTTATTCTATTATTTAGCGAATTTCAAACTTTAATTGTAACTTCCATTTCTGTTTGTGCTTAGTAATAACCTGTTGTCATTAGGATACGTCTGAACATATTTTAAAATTATTGCAGTGTATTGTAGTGTCTGAACGTAGTCTGAACTTTGTTTAAAATTATTGTAGTGTATTATAGTATCTTATTAGATATTAGTGTGTTTATTTTATTACTGTGAAATACGAGTATTTGTGTAGTATAGTGTCTGCAGTATCTGTGATAACTCTCTTACCAGAATTCTGTTGTAGTCATTATGGTAGACTTAACTGCAGTTTAGAATTGTGCAATTCTTGTGTATTATTTTCTGTTTTCAGTAATTAACAGCGATTTTCATCCTGTTAGGGTGTTGTTGGAAAACAAAATCGTACAACTAAATAGTGTTGTCGTGTAGTAGTAGCCTGTATTCACTACCTTATTGTCGTGTGATCTTTGTGAACTATCCTAAACAATATTTCCTTCCTTTCATTTTTATTTTGCTCAGAATAAGTCATCTTATTTTTCCTTTTCTTTTCATTATTCAGTAAAGAATGGCTAAGGAGTGCAAGTGTAGGAACTGTAGATGTTGCCGGGCATTAAGGAATATGGGAGAGGAGTTGGAGAGTTTGAGGGAGATAATTACGATTCTCTTAGAGGACAGGAATGAAAGTAGGCCTCCCTCAAACAATGTACAGGATACGGTAGGTGTAAATGAGGGAATGAAGGGAAAGAAAGGGGGCAACTATAGAAGACAGGTGGTTTAATGTTTTAAGTGGAAGGAGATTGCAGGCTAAGGACTCCATTCAGGATCAGAATTCAGGACAGGTGTCTGTGAGAAATCGGTATGAGTCACTGCAGGTAGAATAACCTAGGGAAGATGAACAGGGAACTGTTGCTGAGAAGTGTGGAAGTAGGAGGAAGGGAAAAGGTAGGAAAGGGAAATGTGGAGTAGTGGATAGGAAAAGACAGGTGGAACAGGGTCATGGGATGGATAAAAGGGCGGAGAAAGTAGCTTCTGCAGCTGTCAGGGATGGTAGGCCTGGCCATGAGGAGACGGGATCAAATGAGGTGGGGTAGGGTTGAGGCTCTGGTCCTGGAGGCTTCCATCGTTAGACATGTGGGGAATGTGTGTGGAGGAAAGGGAACCAGGGTAGAGTGTTATCCAGGAATTAGGTTAAGGCAGATGTTGAGGAAAGTAGAAAAGGAAGAGGGAAAGGAGAAGGTCTTGGTGTTTCACGTTGGTACTAACAACGTAGGACAAGCAGGTATAAGTACCAACATAGTTAGGGATGTGGTAAATGCAGCACGCATGAAGTTACGGAAGCGGAGATAGTTATCAGTGGAATACTGTGTAGGAGTGACACTGACTGGAAGGTGATTGGGGATTTAAATGAGACTATGGAGTGGGTATGTGGGAAACTGGGAGTGAGATTTCTAGATCCTAATGGTTGGGTAGGAGATATGGATCTGCGCTCAGATGGCTTCCACTTACACCGCAGTGGTACATATAAGTTAGGAAATTTTTAGGAGGGTTATAGGGAGGTAAATTCAGGGAAATGGGGAGCGGTGATAAGGGAACAGGGAACTGGAAGTCAAGTAGGGGTGACATAAAATTGTTAGTGCTGAACTGTAGAAGTATTGTAAAGAAATGAATTGAATTAAGTAATTTAATGTATATATACTGACTTAGCAAATGTCATGGGATAGTCACGTAATAGCGTATGGGGCCTCCTGTAGCCCTGCGAACTGCAATGAGACGCCGTGGAAGTGAGTGGACAAGTCCCTGGTAGTCCTCTCGACGCAACTGACACCAAATCGTTTGCAGAGCGGCCGCCAAAGCTGGTCTGTTCGTGGGTGCAGGATCCATGGCACGGAGCCTGCGTTCCACGACATCACAGATATGCTCGACAGGGTTCATATCGGGCCTCCTGGGTGGCCATGGTAGTCGTTGGACCTCCGCTGCATGTTCCTGGAACCATTCCCGGGCGACGTGGGAGCGATGGGGTGGCGCGTTATCATCTTGAAACACCGTAGAACCGTCTTGGCGCTGAAAGGTCAAGAATGGTTGGAGATGGTCTCCGAGCAGCTCAACATGCCGCGTACCATTCAAAGTCTCTTCCAGAACAACTAGGAGGCCCACTCCATACCAGCAAAATGCACCCCACACCATAACAGAGACACCAGCGCCCTGGACCACACCTTATTGGCAGGCGCAATCCATCGCTTCATGTGTTCTGCGCCATACACGATGCCTTCCATCGGCATAGTGCAGTTGAAATCGTGATTCGTTCGACAATATCACGTTACGCCATTATTCCAGTATCCATTCCTGGTGACTGGCGACAAATTGCGCGTCGTTGTGCCCAATGACGTTGGATTGACAGTGGCACCCGTGTGCGGCGCCGGCTCCCATACCGCATAGAACCCATGTTCCTACGGATTGTCCAGTGGGAGACATGTCTAGCACGGCCTGTGTAGAATTGAGCCGTGATAAGTTTCACGGTTGCCCGTCTGTCACAACTGACAATCCGTCTGAGATGCTGCCGGTCACGGTCATCGAAAGTGGATGGACGGCCGGTCGTTCGTCTGTTGTGGACGGTGTCACCCGCATTCAACCATTCACGGTACACCCTGGACACGGTTTTTCGTGTGAAGCCGAATTCCCGCACCACTTCCGAAATCGCACTTCCCATCCGTCGGGCACTGACCACCATACCCCCTTCGAACGGTGGCATCTCACGACGACGTTCCATGTTACACCTGTCACATGCACAGCCACTGCTCACAAGGTCTGCTATACAACTGCCGCTGGCACAGGGAGCTTGTGGTGCGCATACAACACACCTACGCATCAGTGCTCCGCTATCCCATGAAATTTGCTCAGTCAGTGTATACTCACCAGATATTGTAATAGGAGTTGAATCATGGCTGAGAAACGAAATGAATGATGCAGATATTTTCTCACGGAACTGGAGTGTGAATCGTGGAGACAGGATAGGAATGGTAGGAGGGGGGAGTATTCATCCTGGTGAAAGAAGAATTTGTAAGCTACAAAAAAGTCAAAGACGAGAAACATGAAATTCTAGGTGTAAGGCTCATCTCTAAAGATAATAGGCAACTTGATGTCTTTGGAGTGTACAGACCAGGAATATAGCGCAGATGATGATTCAGAATAATTTGATAAGATAATCAGCTATGTGGGAGACGATAAGGAAAGGAGCGTGATTGTAGTGGGTGATCTCAATTTACCAAATGTCAATTGGGAAGGTAATGCGAACGACCGGAAGCGTGACCAGCAAATGGCAAATAAGTTAATATGGGAAGGGCATCTGATTCAGAAAGTGATTTAACCAACTAGAGGGAAGAATATTCTGGATGTGGTGCTGGTAAAACCAGATGAGCTCTATAGAGAAACCAAAGTAATAGATGGTATTAGTGATCACAAAGCTGTTTTTGTGGTAGTTAAACATGAATGCGAAAGAAAGGAAGGTATTAAAATTAGGACTATTAGGCTGTACCATATGGCTGATAAAACAGGCATGAGGGAGTTTTTGAAAAGTAACTATGATAGGTGGAAAACGGTAAATAAAAATGAAAACAGACTGTGGGATGGGTTTAAAGTGATTGTTGAGTAATGTGATTATAGGTTTGTACCTTAAAAGTTTTAAGGAATGGTAAAGATCCACTATATTATAACAGAGAAGGAAAGAGACTAAGAAGGCAGTGCAGGTTGAAAAGAAATAGAGTTAGAAATGGCTGTGGAAGTAAGTAGAAATTGAAGGAACTTACTAGGAAATTGAATCTAGCAAAGAAGGCAGCTAGGGATAACAATATGGCAAGCATAATTGGCGGTCGTACAAATTTTAGTGAAAAATGGAAAACTATGTATAGGTACTTTAAGGCAGAAGCAGGTTCCAAAGAGGACATTCCTGGAATCATTAATGAACAAGGGGAGTGTGTATGCGAGGATCTTCAAAAGGCAGAAGTATTCAGTCAACAGTATGTAAAGATTGTTGGTTATAAGGATGTCCAAATAGAGGAGGTGACTAATACTAAAGAAGTATTAAAATTTACCTATGACAACAATGTCATTTACAGTAAGATACAAAAGTTGAAAACTAGAAAAGCAGCAGGAATTGATAAGGTTTCGGGGGATATACTAAAGACAATGGGTTGGGATATAGTACCATATCTGAAGTACTTATTTGATTGTTGTTTGCATGAAGGAGCTCTACCAGATGAATGGAGAGTTGCTATAGTAGCCCCTCTGTATAAAGGAAAGGGTGATAGACATAAAGCTGAAAATTACAGGCCAGTCAGTTTGACATGCATTGCATGTAAACTTTGGTAAAGCATTGTTTCTGTTTTTATTAGACATGTTAGTGAAATTAATAACTGGTTTGATTGAAGGCAGTTTGGGTTTAGGTAAGGTTATTCCACTGAAGCTCAACTTGTAGGTTTCCAGTAAGATGTAGCTGATATTCTGGATTCAGGAGGTCAAATGGACTGTATCGCGGGAGACTACAGGCAAAAATGAGTGCACCTGAACTTGACAAAAGAGTGACTAAATGGGTGGCTATGTTTCTAGAAAATAGAACTCAGAGGATTAGAGTAGGTGAAGCTTTATCTGTCCCTGTTATAATTAAGAGGGGAATTCCTCAAGGCAGTATTATCGGACCTTAATGTTTTCTTATATATATAAATGATATGAGTAAAGGAGTGGAATCGGAGGTAAGGCTTTTTGCGGGTTATGTTTTTCTCTATAGAGTGATAAACAAGTTACAAGATTGTGAGCAATTGCAAAATGACTACGATAATGTTGTGAGATGGACAGTAGGCAATGGTATGATGATGAACGGGGTTAAAAGTCAGGTTGTGAGTTTCACAAATAGGAAAAGTCCTTTCAGTTTTAATTACTGCGTTGATGGGCTGAAAGTTCCTTTTGAGGATCATTGTAAGTATCTGGGTGTTATTATAAGTAAAGATCTTCATTGGGGTAATCACATAAATGGGATTGTAAATAAAGGATACAGATCTCTGCACATGGTCATGAAGGTGTTTAGGGGTTGTACTAAGGGTCTAAAGGAGAGGGCATATACATCTCTGGTAATACCACAACTGGAATATGGTTCCAGTATATGGAACCCTCACCAATATTACTTGATTCAAGAACTGGAAAAAATCCAAAGAAAAGCAGCTCGATTTGTTCCCTGGTGATTTCCGACAAAAGAGTAGCGTAACAAAAATTTTGCAAAGTTTGGGCTGAGAAAACTCGGTAGAAACGAGACGAGTTGCTCGACTAAGTGGTATGTTCCGAGCTGTCAGTGTAGAGATAGCGTGGAATGACATCGGCAGACGAATAAGTTTGGATGGTGTCTTTGAGAGTAGGAAAGATCACAATATGAAGATAAAGTTGGAATTCAAGAGGACAGATTGGGGCAAATATTCGTTTATAGGAATTGGATTTAGGTAGTGGAATAACTTATCAAGGGAGATGTTCGATTAATTTCTAATTTCTTTGGAATCATATAAGAGAAGGCTAGGAAAAAACAGATGCTGAATCCGCCACCTGCGCGACAGCCCTAAATGCAGATCAATAGTTATTGAGAGTTGTTTGATGACAGCCCGTGTTCCACACCGTGTGATCTGGTCTGCACTCATGACCATGGTGTACCAGAAATGTTTATAATTTAGATCAGGATGCTATACACGAATACCAGAGGTTGTGTATGTTGCGCTGTCAACGTCTCGGAGAGCTTCTCATTGAAAGTTTGTGTGTACACCAATCTTCCACTCTGTCCCCATTGCCCTTTGTCCTCAACATGGACACCACCACATGGGACTTGCAAAGGAGTGTTTGTAGGACTCTGTTATATGCAGATGATGTTGCACTTGCTGATAGACCCGGAATGGGACTGCGGCATCAAGGTGAAGATTGAATACCTGTTTTTCACAATACAAACTTAGAATGAACAAAAGGAAGAGTGAATACCTGGAGTCATCCGAACCATCTAATGGCTCCATCCAAGTTGATTCAGGTACCTAGAATCTTGCCTACAGACTGTTAGTGGGGTAGATGTTGAAGTGCGGTTTATGATACAGGCAGCGTGGATGAGATGAAGGGAATTCACAGGCACACACTGTGACTGAATTATAACACTACGTCTGAAGTTCAGAATATAATGCATGTCAGTAAGTCTTGTTGCTGTGTACGGTGTTGAATGTCGACGTACTGGGAAAGGTATGGAGTAGCAATTACACAACATGGAAATGTGTATACGCCATTAGTAGATGGGCATTGCAGTCCTGCATCACGTAAGAAAAGAAAGACACCGTTCACCAGCAAATGAGCATAGAATATGTCACCAATACTTTGGTCGGCGTCCTTTTGCTGTACCTAACGCAGTTGGCAATTTCATCCAATCTTTTGAAATTACTTTGCAATGTCCACATGGACCTACTATAAAAAGACATTGACAATATTATACAAAAATTTAAAACTAGAAATGCTGCTGGGATTGGTAAAATTTCTGGGCATATACGAAAATCAGTTCTTTGAGATATTGATTAGTGTATGTGTGAATCAGCTATACAAGATGAATTAATAATTAGTGTAGTAGCACCCTGTGTATAAAGAACATGTGCTAAACATAAAGCCAGTAATTACACACTAGTCAACTTGACTGGTGTTGCATGCAAGCGCTTGGAATGCATTCTTTCTGATCATACACTGACTGACAGTGACAATGCAACACCAAGGAGGAGTGGTTCGAAAGGGATGAAAGTTGGGAAAAAAACAGAGACGGCACGGATGAATAATTGATGTTTATTTCAAACCGATATGCAGGTTACACAATGCGCACGGCATCGACTCAGTAGGATGTAGGACCACCGCGAGCGGCGATGCACGCAGAAACACGTCGAGGTACAGAGTCAATAAGAGTGTGGATGGTGTCCTGAGGGATGGTTCTCCATTCTCTGTCAACCATTTGCCACAGTTGGTCGTCCGTACGAGGCTGGGGCAGAGTTTGCAAACGGCGTCCAATGAGATCCCACACGTGTTCGATTGGTGAGAGATCCGGAGAGTACGCTGGCCACGGAAGCATCTGCACACCTCGTAGAGCCTGTTGGGAGATGCGAGCAGTGTGTGGGCGGGCATTATCTTGCTGAAACAGAGCATTGGGCAGCCCCTGAAGGTACGGGGGTGCCACCGGCCGCAGCACATGCTGCACGTAGCGGTGGGCATTTAACGTGCCTTGAATACGCACTAGAGGTGACGTGGAATCATACGCAATAGCGCCCCAAACCATGATGCCGCGTTGTCTAGCGGTAGGGCGCTCCACAGTTACTGCCGGATTTGACCTTTCTCCATGCCCACGCCACACTCTTCTGCGGTGACTATCACTGACAGAACAGAAGCGTGACTCATCGGAGAACACGACGTTCCGCCATTCCCTCATCCAAGTCGCTCTAGCCCGGCACCATGCCAGGCGTGCACGTCTATGCTGTGGAGTCAATGGTAGTCTTCTGAGCGGACGCCGGGAGTGCAGGCCTCCTTCAACCAATCGACGGGAAATTGTTCTGGTCGATATTGGAACAGCCAGGGTGTCTTGCACATGCTGAAGAATGGCGGTTGACGTGGCGTGCGGGGCTGCCACCGCTTGGCGGCGGATGTGCCGATCCTCGCGTGCTGACGTCACTCGGGCTGCGCCTGGACCCCTCGCACGTGCCACATGTCCCTGCGCCAACCATCTTCGCCACAGGCGCTGCACCGTGGACACATCCCTATGGGTATCGGCTGCGATTTGACGAAGCGACCAACCTGCCCTTCTCAGCCCGATCACCATACCCCTCGTAAAGTCGTCTGTCTGCTGGAAATGCCTCCGTTGACGGCGGCCTGGCATTCTTAGCTATACACATGTCCTGTGGCACACGACAACACGTTCTACAATGACTGTCGGCTGAGAAATCACGGTACGAAGTGGGCCATTCGCCAACGCCTTGTCCCATTTATCGTTCGCTACGTGCGCAGCACAGCGGCGCATTTCACATCATGAGCGTACCCTGCAATTGCCATAAAGTTCTGACCACTCCTTCTTGGTGTTGCATTTGCTCAGTCAGTCAGTGTATTATACACATTTACGAAATCACAAACTGGTTCGATGGATGGTAGTTCAGGTTTCAGAAATATTATTCCACTGAAGCTCATCTTGTAGATTCCAGCAAGATATAGCAGATATATTAGATTCATGTGGTCTAATGTATCACGATTGACATATCTATAAGGATTTTCATAGGGTAGATCTTGGGAAATTACGGACAAAAATTAGTGTGGTTGGGATAGATAAAATTGTGGCTAAATGGGTGACTATAAAGACGAGGCCAAATTATTAAACATTAAAAATTGAGAATTGAAAACATAAGATGTTACCAATTTTTAAGATGATGACTTTAGTACTTGGTAAGCACCCACTTAGCTTTCGTGTGTGACTTGATTAGACTGGGCATACCCTCAAGCAGTATTTTACACTAACTCTTTAAATCGTCATCATGACACCAGATCTGAACGAGCTTCTCAATGAAGCCAATTTCTGTCGTTATATTCGCTTTTCGTACTTTTCTTTGCTATCGCCTAAGGATGTTCTATGGGGTTCATGTCTGGACTGTTTCTAGACTTTGTGGCAAGGAGGCCCATCTTGCATAAAAATAAATTCACTTTGGCCAAACCACTCTTGCATCTGAGGTACCAAACGGGTTCTTAATTCTATATAGTTCACGCCCCGTAGTTCCTTCTACAATATATAATTGTCCACAGCCGTACCAAGAATACACACTCCAGACCATCACTGAAGTTGGATGTTTCACTCTGCTTCACTCAATCTGGATGGAATGCTTCACCTTTTCTTCTGACACATGGACGTGTCTCTTATTCTACAGGAAATGCCGATTCGCCGCTACAGCAAACCTGAAATAAATGAAACAAATAAGCCTAGCATTAAATGCAATAAGCTGTACGGTTTGGAAGAAAAATTTCACACAGTTACTGTACTGTACGGTTACATCACTTAGATTGGGTTAAAATTGAATAATGAATGATAATTAAGGAATTACAGTAATTGTCATGGACTTGCCTGTTTCCAATCTTCACATAACCAATTCTGGAGAGTCGTGGCCCACTGGAACATATTTTCAGCCATAGCAGGAGTACTCTTCGCTTTTCTTAGAGGTCGTCTTGCTCTCAATCTAGCATTAAACAGCTCTCGTCTCAAAGTCCTGGCTGGTACCAATGACCCGTATTCTTATAATTTCATACGTAAATCCAAACTAGTAACCTTGCGGTTGTTTACTGACAAATTAAACAGTTTTGCTTCCTCCTTGGGGTTAGTTTCTTCTTTCGCCCACAGTTTCCAACACGTTGTTGACATTTTGCCTTCCTCTTATCTTCACATTTTAAAATTCTACTTACAGATTGCTGTAATATTTGCAATCTAGAATCTACCTCTTGCTGTGAATAACGTTTCTCAACAAGTAGCTCTCTGACAATGCCTTTCTTGGCGAAAGGTCATTTTGTCTCCCCATAACCTCAAAATTTGACAGTTCTCTAGTACCACTCTTAAGACATATCAACTGAACTCGTGAATAGTATCAATAACGCACGTAATTTACAGAATGCACAGTATTAACAATAGGTCGCATTATTTACTTCCATACAGCAACAATATGCAGATATAAACGATAAACAACAGAATATGTTCACTAACAAAATACGACACTAAACCATGTGAATAATGAAATTACATTGTGGTTCTCACTGTAGCCACTATATGAAAAAATACAATAATGTGGGCAGGGATATCCCAAGTGGTAACTTTACCACCAAACAATGTTCAAGGATTAAACTATAAAGGTCGATAAATTACATAAAGATAGAATTATTATTATTATTATTATTATTATTATTATTATTATTAAAGCGTCTTTATTGTGGCGAAGTTAGGGCTCCCGGCCTTTCTTACACTTAACCACTTCATGTATATACAATGTATATTTTACATAAAATTTAAACATATGAAATCTTTACAACCTAAAGTATAACTAAAGCAACTAAAGTATCACTAACTAAACTAAGGTGAGTAAAGTATAACTAAATTATATACAGGAACACATTGCAATAAACAACCATATTCACTCTCATTCATGCATCCCATTCACACTCAAGAAAGACTGGAAGTGCTTAAAAGATGACGCTGGCAAAGGATTTTAAATTTTGTCTTAGATTTAGCTTCCCTGATGTCATTGGGGAGTTCATTCCACCATCTCGTGGCGGTGATAGTGAACGATCTGTTGTAGGTTGCGGTTCGATGCACAGGAATTTCTAGCGTACAGCCTGACCGGGTATTGAACAGGTGCAGGGAACTAAGGTAGCGAAATCTGGTGGATAGGTAAGGAGGAGTGTTTTCAGAAAGCACTTGATACACCAAAGTAGTTGCGCGGAGTCTACGTCTGTCATTCAGTCGTAACCAAGATAATTGTGTATAGAATGGGGATACATGGGCGTTTGGTTGTATGTCGAATGCATACCTGATGCATGCATTTTGGGCACGTTGCAGTCTCATGCTTTGCTCGTTATTGATATCAATAAAAACTATATCACAGTATTCGAGAATTGGAAACAAGAGTGATTGAATGAGCTTTATTTTCAAGGACCGAGGAAATATATTTTTAAACCGCTTCAGAGGATGCAGGCTTTGATATACCTTTTGGCACACTTTCATCACATGTTGCGACCAGTTCAGTGTTTCGCTTATAGCCACACCAAGATTCATAACTGTTTCACAAAATGGAATAATGGTATTGTTTAGTGCTACAGGAGGAATTTCATATTGTTTTAAGACGTGTAAGTTTTTTGAAGTACCAATGATTATTGCTTGCGTTTTAAGAGGATTAATTTTGAGATTGTTACTGAATGCAAAATTACTTATGAGACTTAAATCAGCATTAACTTTTTCTACAGCACTCTGAATTTTATCAGTTCTTGAGTGGTAGTAGATCTGCAGATCATCAGCATAAAGATGATACTTGCAATGTGTAATCGATTTGGCAACATCGTGTAAGTAAATTGCAAACAGCAATGGTCCAAGTACAGACCCTTGGGGGACACCGAGGGGTTTGTTAAGCCACTCAGATCTGCTATTATTTACTTTGACACACTGACGGCGATTTTTGAGGTACGAACCGAAAAAGTTTATTGCCGTCTTGCTGAAATTTAATGAATCCAATTTTGAAAGTAGCAGTTGAGGAACAACAGTATCAAAAGCACTAGAAAAATCAAGTAGAACCAGTACAGTCACTTGTCGAGTGTCCATTGCCTGTCGGATATCATCAGTTACTTTTAGTAGGGCAGTCGTTGTGCTGTGTCCTTTCTTGAAACCAGATTGGTAAGGGTCAAGCAGTGAGAAGTTAGTCAAGTAAGTGAGGACTTGTTCGTGTACCAAGCGTTCTAGTACTTTGGAAAGGGGTGGGAGAATGGATATAGGGCGATAATCTGATGGTAAACTAGGAGAATTCTTCTTAGGAATAGGAATGACGATACCGTGCTTCCACACAGTTGGGAATACTCCCTGTACAAGGCAATGATTAAATATATGCGTCAAAATAGGTAATATGGCACCAATAATATTTTTTATGAAAGATAATGGTATGTTGTCATTACCCGGAGCATCAGACTTGAGGGAGTAAATTACACGCTTCACATCGTTCGCCCCAACTTTTTTGAAAGTGAATTTTACTTGATTTACTAGGGAATGAGCATTTATGGCGTTAATATCATCATCAGTTAGGTCATCAACTGGTTGATGATGATGATGATGATGATGATTATTATTATTATTATTATTAGGATAGTTAGCATCATAGTCATTATTGTCAGTAATATCATTATTAGTTTATGCTGCTTTCGTAAAATGAGAATTTAGATCATCAAGTGGTATACTGGGTGTCTGCATGGTCAGGCTGCGACCTATACCCATCTGATGCAAATGTTTCCATATTAGTGCTGAATTTCGTCTGTTTGTTATCTCTTGAATATATTTATACTTGCTGTTACGAATTAATTTCTTAACTTGATTTCGGAGAATACGGTAATTTTCGAAATCACTAGTGCTTTCAGTTCGCCTAAATCGCCTATACTAAGCATCACGATTTGCCATGACCGACTTAATTTCATTTGTTAGCCAAGGAGACGAAGGGTGAGAAACTCGAATTTGCTTCTTCGGAGCGTGTTTGTCATACAGTCCTAATATTAGAGAGTTCAGTCTGTCAACCTTATCATCAATGTCATTAGTCAGTAGAATGTCATTCCACGGCAATTGATATGCTTCATTTCGTATTATCTCAGTATTAAAATGCTTGAAGTCTCTTCGCATTATGTACCTGGTTTTGTACTTTGGTGCCTTGAGAGAGTAACATAAGTATATGAGATCGTGGGTCGAAATACCTGGTACAGCAAGCTGTCCATGTTTTACCACTTTCTGCGGATTGTTTGTTATAATAAGGTCAATCAGTGTGTGAGACGTGTGGTTTATTCTGTGAACATGGTTAGTCGCGTCTAGTGTCAGTACCATTTACCATGAAAATTTGGCCACGTCTGGTGTATTTGTAGAAAATAGAACTCAGAGTATTAGAGTAGTTGAAGCTTTATTTGATCCTGTAACAATTATGGGATTGGGTCCCACAGGGCAGTACTGTGAGACCTCTATTTTCTGATATATATATAAACAATATGAATAACGAACTGAAAAACTGATGAAGCTCTTTGTAATAACTAAGGATTAAGGCCACGGCCGCTTCCTTCCCACTTCTAGCCCTTTCCTGTCGCATCGTCGCCGTAAGACCTATCTGTGTCGGTGCGACGTAAAACAACTAGCAAAAGAAATGTAATAACTAAGTTTCAGGATTGTGAGTAACTGCAAAAAGACCTTGACAATATTGTAAGATGGACATCGGGCAATGCTATATTGGTAAATGAGGTGAAAAGTCAGGTTCTGTGCTTCACATATAGAAAGAGTCCTCTCTAATTTAATTATTGTGTTGATGGGGTGAAAGTTGTTCCTAGTACCTAGTTATTCTTATTAAGGGTATATTTTCATTGTGGTAATCACATAAACGTATCAGAAATAAAATTTGCAGGTCTCTTAATATGATTATGAGGTTATTTAGGGGTTGTAAAGGAGAGGGCATATAAATCTGCAGCAAAACCACCATGAGAGTATGAGACCATCACCAGTATTACTTGATTAGATAATAGGAAAAACTCCACAGGAATAGCTCCATTTCTTGTGGTTGATTTCTAACAAAAGAGTTGTGTTACAGAGATGTTGCAAGGATTCAGCTGGGAAGACTTGGAGAAAGGAGACAAGCTCTTCAATTAAGCAGTATATTCTGAGATGTCATTGGAGAGATGGCTTGGAATGACATTAGTTGATGAATACATTTAAGTCATGTTGTTGAAGTATAGGAAAGGTCACAACATGAAGATAAGTTGGAATTCATGGGGACTAGTTTTGGCAAATGTTCACTTATAGGATGATGATTTAGTGATTGAAATAATTTACCGTGAGAGTTTTTTCATAAATTTCCACAATCTTTTTCTACATAAACAACCAACATCCCTAAATGCTGTTGTATGATTGTTTCATTGATTGATTTATTCATTGATTGGGACATTGACTGATTTATGTATTCTGGTCTTAATGTGATGTACAGAGAGGGACGATGGATATTTCTATGCTTGTGATATAAACATTGTCCTCTTGTTGGAAAAGTGGTGGGAATAATGTTGGATTATTTGATATTACAGTGAAGTGTTTCGGAAAGAATATATATAGGAACATGGAAATGAACAAAGAAGTAACAAGTCAAGTCATGTTTAGAAAAATGGGAACAGTGGAATGTGAATATAAGACAATGAAGATAATAGCTAGTCATTGTGGTATTAGGATCAATAGAAAGAGAAACATAAGCAAGGAATGGTATTGGGTTATGATTTGGAGAGTGTTTATTATTATTTATTTTCCTTAAATTGTACATGTACACATACACAGAAGTGCCTCCACCCATACATGTACTCTGCTGAATATTCACAAATATGTAGATAATTTTAAATTTACATATTTACAAATGTTCCTCCTGTTTTGTGCTACCATGTCTACTGCTTTCCAACAGTGTTTTCCTTTTCATGTTCTCATCTATCTTATCAGTTGTTTGAAAAGCAGTGGCGAAAGGGCTCGGGTTAAAACGCAGCAGGTCATTATGCAAGTTAGGTCCCCAAAAGAGTAAAAATGAAATAAATAAATGCAATGTAAATTTTAATCTAATAGAAATTGTATACTATTATTTGAAGTAGCTGCACAAGTTGTATACGTGTTGATTATGTTTGTAACACAGAAGATATTATGAGTAAAATTTTGTAAATTATATACATTTATTAAGGACGAGCTGTGTGCTTAATAGAAAAAAATAGCATATATTGTATAATATTGTATTTACAAAATTGTTTTCTTCTCTGTTCTTTTAAAATTTAGTGCTTGATAATAATGTATTTTTGTGTACCATTTGCCAACAAGGTAGACACCTCACTTGCATTTAAAGTGATTTTGATTTGATTGTTCCTTTCAATTATATAATTTTTAAATGGGATGTAAATTAATTATATTCTTATTGTGCCACTATGAAATTTATTATCTGTGCTGTTTCTTGTTTAGGACTATATATTTTTCCCTTCTTTATTCTACTTTTCTTATTTCTTACTTATAGCCTTCTGAATATACTAAGGAGGAAATATTCATAGAAGAACATACTGATGATCAGCTCTTGCCGTACATCAAAGAAGAAACAAAGTACGTACACTACAAATTCTATACAATATGGAATATGTTGTACCTATTCACAGCTGTGTTCAGTAGTGGTTGGTTTATCTCCAAAAACTGGCCGTTTTCATCAGTTTAATCCTTTCTTTACAAGATTACATTTAAACACTAATATCTTCAAATTCCACCTGTTAAAATTATCTAAAATATTTAGGTTATTTAAGATCATAATTAATGTTCCATCATGTAGATTTATTGAATGTATATCTTAAAAAAATCCTTGGTAAAGCTTGATATTTTTGAAGTGTATTTGTTTACAATACCTTTAAACAACCACGAAAAATGTGTTCTTTTTTTCACTTTCTCTGCATCATTTGTTCATCACATTCTTATCATCTGAAATGCCTTCTGAAACTATTGCTTCCAGATATTCTGTGTAAGTTTTTTTACGTTCATACCAACAGTGACACACAGAAAAAGCGATGTTTGTAGATTATAAATTACATCTACAAATTCAAAATTGTCAAGTTTTATGTACATTTTAAACAACAACAATTACTTCAAACTAACATAATCAGTTTCATTAATCAATATAATTATGGCTGAGTTCAATAATGTGGTAACTCAGAGAATGTAATTTTAAAATTGTTTGGTTAGATTCCTTTTTTCTGGTAATTTGTTCTCTTGTGTGTTAAGTCAGATTCCTCCATTTGTGGACGCCAAAGCAGATAATGTGTTGTAGAAATGAAACGTTGAGATCATTAATGCTACATCTTTGATATCATAGTTTGCAAATAAAACTTATGCATTGTTGCAAGTGTAAAAAAAAATTGTGGTATTGAATTCATGTTCATTCCAGTGGTGTGGTCACACTTGCTGATTCATTTTAGTGTTCATTGTCAGTCAGGTGGTTCTAGTGTGTTGATTGAAAACATGCCTACACAATGAGTATAATCTAATAAAATAGACTGGTACAAGTGGAGTTTTTAATTTGTGCAGGTTGCTTAAAAAATTCAGAATTCTTTAAGTAAGTGAATTTATTATTTCGTAAAAGTAGATAAATAGGGGGTACATTATTGCTTCACGTCCGTAGGTTTAACCTCCAAGTGTCCTACACGCGACCCCCGGTTGGTACTAAGAAAGCAATAACTGTGGCTGCTGGACCTATCTTTTAAATATCTCCCAGCAATGACTAAAGTATTTCATGGAAATAGCTATTCTCAGAGCTACCAGACAAGAAGGATTGGACCTTTCATCCGTGTCTTCCAGCTTAACATAGATGTGACTACCTATCCAAAGTTATCCTGGATAATAAGATAGATTTTGTGGCTATACAGGAAACCCATACAGCCAATGAAGAAGAGTTTCGGAAAAGGGGCCGCATTAATGGTTACACAGCTCCTGGTGCAACATATCACAGTGCACATGGTATAGCTACTTATGTTCGTAATAATATCCAAGATGCCTCACTGCTCTTTCAAAACGAAGACGAAGACATCCATTGTGTTGCTGTGCGAGTGGCAGATGTTACTATTTTTAACATTTATAAACCCCCAAACGCAGAGTGGCCAAGTACCGTTCTACCTACTGCTCAACACCCTGCACTTTATAAAGGCGACTTCAACAGCCATCAGGAACTATGGAAGTACTCGAATAACAGTGAATGTGGAACGAAACTCCTAGAATGGACAGAAATGAACAATCTCCATCTGATTTTTGACCCAAAAGATCTTGGTAGTTTCCAATCAGCTGCATGGAATAGGGAATCCAATCTTGACCTGTGTTTTATTAGCTGCAATGAGGGAGGACAGTCCTTACATACCAGTCGTAAAGTGTTAATACATTTTCCCCACAGTCAACATGGCCCCATTGTAGTGGACATTGGCATCAAAATTCCTGTTGTACGATCAATACCACATGCTCCGAGGAACTTCAGAAAAGCAAATTCTTCAACATTCACCACTGAACTGGATAAATGTGTTCGGTGGATTGCTCCCAAGCACAATTACAAGCGTTTCGTAGATGCAGTTACGATGGCGGCTAAGAAGAGTATGCCATAGAAAAGAATACATCCCAGGTTGGAATGTAGAGACTGATGCACTCTATAACGAATATCGGCATACTGGTGATGAAGACATAGCTGATGAACTTCTTTCCAGCATGGATACTACCCGGAGAGAACGGTGGATTGAGACAGTGGAGAATATCGACCTAACTCATTCCAGTAGAAGATCTTGGGGGCACCGCAGAAAACTTGGAGGAAGGACACCTTTGGTGAAGCAACAGCCTGGAGTTACTCCGGATGAAGTAGCATCTCACATCGTCACAACTTCCCAAACTCCATCAGATAAGAAACATACCAAATACATACGGTGCCAGCTCCAAACTCTGGAATCAAGAACACCACGCACATCAAGGTATTCACAACCGCTTACGGTGCAAGACATCAATGCTGCTCTTAAAGACGTTAAACCAAGTACAGCTCCAGATTTTGACGACATTCATCCAGAATTTCGCATTCATTTAGGGAAGAATGCAAGAAGTTGGCTGTTGTTTTTTACCGACCTTCTACAGAACAGACAACTCCCGGCAGAATTCAAACGAACGAAAGTGATTTCCATCTTGAAACCAGGTAAGCCTGCCAATGACAAAAGCAGTTATAGACCAGTTGCCCTTCTTTTTGAGATGCTATTCCACAACAGAATCAGCGCAACTATTTTTCAGCGTATTACAGTTGATCAAGCTGGATTCAGGCCTAATCGCAGCTGCTGCGATCAAGTGCTTTCACTGACATTCCACATGGAAGCAGGTTTCCAGAAACAACTCAAGACCTCAGCTGTATTCATTGATCTTACAGCAGCATTTGACGCAGTCTGGAGGGAAGGATTAATTTACAAGCTTCTCCGAATTGCACCCCGTAGGACCATCGTGCAGGTTATAAGCAATATGCTCAATGACAGAAGATTTCGAGTGTGTATGGGAAATAGTATGAGTAGAGAAAGGAAGCTCAAAAATGGATTACCTCAAGGATCGGTACTGTCTCCCCTACTGTTCAATTTGTATATCTCCGATCTCCCAGAAAGATCATCGCAAACATTTTGTTATGCTGATATCATAACACTAGCCACTCAAAATCGATACCTTAGTGTGTCAGAAGAAGTGCTACAAAGAGACCTGATTTCACTTGAAACGTACTTCAAGAAATAGCAACTGTGTCCTAACTGTAACAAAACAGAAGTGTCATGTTTTCACCTGAATAATCGCCAAGCTGACATTAAACTTCACATACGTTTTTGTCACCAAGAACGTCGGCATAGCAGCTATCCCAAATATTTGTGGATTACACTTGATCGCTCACAATCTTACAAACATCTTATGAATCTGTCAAAAAAGCTCAAAACACGTAATCTTATCCTTCAGAAATTGTATGGCTCAAGTTGGGGTTCATCAGCAAAGACTTTATGATCTGCTTTTGGACTGGTATTCTCGTGTGGTGAGTACTGTGCAACAGTTTGGCTGGATAGCCCATATACAAGACTAATTGGTACTCAACTGAATGTTAGCTTGCGGTTAATATCTGGTACTGTCCAGTCCACATCCCTTTATTGGCTCCCAATTCTGTCAGGTATAATGCCACCTGTTTTAGAAAGATAAAATGCTCCCATCCGAGAGTTCAAGAAGATAGAAATGAAGCCTCAACTGCCTGTTTTGGATGATATCCCTGTTCTCAAGGTAACGAGGTTGGAGTCACGACATCCATCTTTGCATGATGCTGTCGCATTGGCTGATGGGAATTTTCACCCTTTAGAAGAATGGAGAAGTCGCTGGAAAGTTGCCACAGACAGTTCCTTACACAACATCTTCCTGGTGAACATCATCTACCACGTAAGATTTGGACCACTCCGAATTGGGTGAGAACAAATCATGGACGACGCAGGGATGCCCTTTATAAGTGGTAATATATCTCATCACCGGAGTGCGACTGTGGTGCATCTCGACAGATGATCCCCATATTGTAAGTGAATGTACACGACGTTCCTACACAGGTAGCCCGAGTGACTTTTTGGAACCAACAAAGGAAGCCATACAGAGGATCACTCAACTGGACATTCTGCTAGAAAACATTTTTCTTGTATGTGTACATTTGTAAATACTATATAATTGTATATATGTATCTAACTTGTTGCCCTATGCTAATAATAATGATAATAATAATAATAATAATAAAAATAATAATAATGATAATAATAATAGGTAAATAACGTAGTGATATAATATTCTTTCAAAATTGTAATTATTGTCACTGACCTTACAAAGTACCACAAGGGTATGTCCTGTTTTAAAACATTTAATGCAGTAGTGTTTTTGAACTGTAATTGTGACATTGCTAATTAATTTTTGCTGTCACACCTTTGTTGGTTAATGTGTGAAATGATCTTTGATAATCCCTGGGAAATGATTGTATAGTCTCGGATTGGTGCTCTTAACGAAGCCCTTGTATCAGCAGGTCATGCGATGGCTAGTCATAGCCTAAGGTTTGACTTCAAACCAGATTTGTGATGGAAACTATGAATTCTGAATGGTTTATTTGATTTTGTGAGTGGTTAGAGTCTTCTCGGCTCTTATGTGATGCACTGACTTGTTCCTACTGTACTTTCACAACTAGTGGCAAGAAATATCCATGTCAGTCCTCAGAACTACCAAGTACCAGCTCACACTCTCTGTTTCTTTGTAATTCATGTGTAACAGGACACAATAGGCTACGTTAGAGAACAATCTTGTATTATGACCACCAGTAAAAATGTTGCTTATGAAACCTTTTCACACACAAAATCATACTTCTATTTTTATGGAGTCTAAATTAGCTTTTTACTTTCTAAACATATTTTGTGCAGAGACCAGCAAAGCGACATGCATTTTATGTGTCTTCTTTTTTCTTGGCATGTATGTCAGAGGACGGTCCATTGTCTACGTAGCTTAGTCCTTTTTACATCATAGATTTTAGATGCTTCTGAAGGATTCAGTCGACCGGATCTTCTCTGCTACTTCCCACTTTGTTTTATATCTCACCTCAGGCGCTATTGTTTCCTCACTCTCATTTCAGCAGTCTACAAATATCATGCCGCAACTTAAATGGCTTCCTTTAAAATGTCTAAACTATTTGCCATGCCAGTTGGGTATTGAATTACATAAGAAAAGATTTTAAGATTCATAAAATTTCCTAATTGCTGACTTGTGGACATGTATTTCTGAGATTACCAATTAGTGATTAGATTACCTTCCATTTGTGGAGAGACACATCGTTCTGAGCTAAGTAGTGATGAGCCTTACTTCCGTTTGTGTAGAGATACATGGTCCTGAACTAACCACTTAGTTATGTGGCTTTCTTCCAGCTTTAGAGCGTTGAGTGTCACATGGCCCTGAGCTGACCACTTTGTGCCACTCCTCCATGGTCTTCATATTTATAGGCGTGATCGGAGTGCAAATAACAAACTGATTAATATGATCGTCTGCTGTCTATGACGTGTGTAAGCATACATATGAATTGCAAAATTCTATTCAGGCTAGAATACACTGACGGACTCCCCTCTTGTAGGTACTCGTAGAATTTCACCGGATATTCAAACTGTCCTTCCCATTTAACACAGATATACCCGTTTTTTATTTTTTTGAGTTATACGTTTTTCTTCACAATGCATTTATAGGAGTCACTTAAACACGAAATCCAGAAGCGTTCAGACATTCAAACACTATTTTGTGAAAATAAGTTTTTATAGATATCGGACATAGACATTAGGGGAGAAAATTTGAACATACAATAAACTAGTTTGAATGTTAGGATGTGTAAAATACCCATTGCATTCCATTTGTGTAACAGAATATTCATCAGTCTGCATCTGGTGGCAGGGTCCGGTGTTGTGGTTCATTGACTCCAGTTAGTTCGGTCTCGGGCCATGTCTGCATGTAGTCTTCCAACTTTCAGGCCGTTGTGCACTTTATCAGTCTATGCTGTCTGGTTCGTCCCAAGCGCCTCTTTTCACCGACTTTCTGTGTAATACTCTGACTTTCCCAATGTATCGTCCTCTAGACGCAACACATGACCAAACCAGCGCACACGCCTTTCCCCAATTTTCTTCTGGATCGCTGCAATGCCAAAACGTTTTCTAATAACATCATTTGAAATGTGATCTAGCCTAATTATGCCAGCCTTCCACCTAAGCAACTTTGTATCCATGATGCTTAGTTGGCGTTCTACCTCTAGAGCTGGTCAGCATTCGTTGCCGTAGAAAACGACAGGATGGATATCGATAGGACAGATATCATTTCGGTAGAACTTAGTTTAGAGATGGCCCTTCGTCCAAAGTTCGGAAGGGCGCCTGTTGTCATTCTCCACTTCAGTCAGGCTGTGTATATCCTTAAGTTGACTTCATCAGTAAGTCGGCCATAATCATAGATTGTGGAGCCAATATACTTAAATATCTCTACTCGTGCAATATCTTCAACGTCAACATGCATCGTTCCAACTTCTCGACGATGTAATGCAATGTATTCTGTCTTTTTCTTGTTGGGGCGCGGGGCTTATTACGCTAGTCGATTGTTACAGTCTTCTGTTTGACGCTGCAGGTCTAGCTTATTCTCTTCAGCCAAATGATATCATTTGCTTAGAGAAGTGTCCATGGTATAGGACTGCGCAGGTTTGTGGTAGTTATGTCCATCACAAGAATAAGCTGCAGTGGTGATAAGCCGGGGCCTTGATGGACTCCTACAGATATGCGGAAGTCATCAGACGCTCCTGCGTCAGCTTGAACACAACTCCTTTGTTCTTTGTAGAGCAATTTTACCCTCTCAGCAAGGTGCTCTGGAATGCCATGTAATTGTAGGGCTGACTGATTAGGTCATGAAGTACCCGCTGGAAGGGCTTCTAAGGGTCCAGAAATTTGTGATGAAGCCTCTTATTCTTTTCACAGTGTTTCTCAAGTAATAGTCCGGCAGCATGCGTTTCTCCTATTGCGCCACAATTTTACAAAAATCCAGCTTGGCTTGTTGTATGTTTGTCTAAATCGCTAATCCTTTTGTCGAAGATTTGTTCTAAGTCTCTCATTGCGAGGCTCAGAAGTATGTTCGGGCCGGGATTAGAAAAATTGGCAGGGCTTCCCTTATTTCTGAATTGATAATCCGTCGCTAGTCTGTTTGTTTTTTACCTTCTTTGATGATATGGTTGAAAAGCTTGCTTTAGCCACACTGCTGCATCCTCCCATTGAGAGAAACAAAACTCTGCTGGAAGATAATCGGGACAGATGGCTTTCCCTGGTTTCATTTCCTTCAGCATAGTCTGCACTTTAGTGACGTCATTTTCCTACGTTGGACCTTCAACAGCGGAGGTGATTACGATTGGTAGATACGGAAATTCCATGATTGAAATGTTGTCAAAATAGTTCCACCAGTGTACTCGCGCTTCCCGCCTGTCCAGTAGCAAATCGTCTGTTTCCTCATTGATGCCGTAAAAACGTTGGACTTCTGACGTTTTGCGATGGCTGGATTGGACTAGCCGTCAAAAATTCCGCTCGAATTCGCGCATGTCATGTTTCACATATAGACCTGCCTACCGGTTTGATTTTGTTACGGCAAAGACGCCCTTCACTTTACTAGTAGCTGCCTTGTAGGCATTCCAACGAGCAAGAAACTCGTGGTACAGCTGCTTCTTCAACCGTGCTGCATATTTAACATCTTCATTGCTTAGCCATATGTCATGGTTTAATCTTCGTTGTCGTCGCCCTGACTTAATTGTTCCAGGATTGAGCGAAAGGCGTCTTTCAGTTTAGTCCGGCTCAGTTCAACTATGGTGATTTGTGACTCTGTAACTTTTGCAACGACGTTAGTCTCCTTCTTCAGGGGCAACCATTTGATCCCAATTTGTCTATTTCCTGTGAAGTATTGGGGTCTTGGTGATTTTTCCACAGCTTAGATGACTGGTCGTTGTTGCATCGCAATGATTTAATAGGGGACAACTGTTATCTCTAGAACATCTTCGAGATTTCACCCTCTCACAAGGATGTAGTCAATGCGAATTGGATGGGAGCCACTGTAGTACAGAGTAGATGAATATCACTCTTTTTGAACCGTGTGTATGCGGTGATCAGTTTCTGCATAATCGCGAATTTGTTGGGCATCGTCGTTCTTTTCTCCATATCCATGAACGCCGTGGACTGTTTGTTCTTCTTTCATCGGTCCGACACCTCCATTCAGATCAGCGGCAGCGACAAGATAGTCAGCGGTCTTCTTCTCAGGCAGTGCCCAGAACGCATCTTTGGTTTCCATGCGCACGTCAGTTTGTGGAGCGTTGCGCTGAATAATTGGAATTTCCTTCTCTCCCCAATGCGGACGAATTACATCAAGCGATTGTCGAACTTTTGCACTTCGGAAACTGAACCGTCAAATTTAGCTGATATGACAATGTCAACACCATGAGCTGTTCTTCGGTTTCTGTTGTACACCAGTTAGTAACCACGCCTCTTTTCACATGACTTTTCTCCATTCCATCTTTTTTCCGCACCTCTCAGATGCCTACAAGCCTTCTCTCAAGTGCAGTGGCGTATTCGCTACTTCACCCAGGCATAATTCAATGATGGGATACAAAATGGGGGTACTAGCATGGTTAGCCGTCACAGCCCGTGCTACGGTAACCCTAGCATAGTTTTCATGCTGACTGGGCACTGCCAATGCGCGTCCCTTCCAGGGGCTGCACTAACCTTGGCTCCGATACCATGAGACATATTTCTGTAATGATGTAACGGCATTATTTTACGGCCGGCTTGTCTTGAAGCATTTAGGTGCTCATGACGGAAGGTAGTAACGCAGCTGCGGACATGGAGAACAGATGCCTTTTGCAGCCACTCCTCTAAAAAAGAATCGCTACCCTCTTTTCTGCATTAACTTCCAGAAATTTAGTGTACCTCTTCCGCCATCTGGTCCCTAGTGAACGTCTCCATCTCCGCCAAAGTTGCCATTAAAGACTTTGTACATGTTTGGTACGCGAGAGCTTTTATATTTTGCTCAAGTTCATCGGCAGGCCAGCGGGGAACCCGTATCCGTCACCTGGGAAGCGCCACGTGTTACAGCAATATAGCTGGTTGGTGTAGAATATTTATCAATGCAAAATGAAACATTATTTTACTGAAAACTAATTGTGAACCTGATAAATTACTTGTCACAGGAATCAAGTATTCACGTAAAGAAGAAGGGTTACAGACTTTTGCACCTTTGCTTGGTGTGATATGCCACAGAACGCATGACATACCATCCAGTGTCGTATTTTCTGCCCCCTGTTGTCTAGTGGTGTCAACATCAATATTTTGTTTGATGATCAAGAGGTTTAGTCTGTCATATCTGGAATCAATGTCCCCCTTTCATTTGTCCACTTATTTTCTCCAAAGGGTGCAGTAACAATACATGGTCGAGCCTCCCATTACTTTGCTTGTGAGCCAGTCATGCATTCGACTGGGCCATGTGAATTCAGTTCATACAGCATGAATTGGAAAGTACCAGTCCATGTTACGATATATTTGAGCCTGCGTGATCGAATTTCCCATGTGCCAGTTGCTAAGCGGATCTCACCTTTAACCAAGAAATTTGCATTTCCCGCCCTTCTTCCGTAGAATATGTAGAACTACTCTGTGGTGGGGAGACAGGCACAGACTTGGATGCTATCCAACTATGCTATCAATCCACTAAAAATAATCACATTGCCCGTGATATTTTGAAATAAATAGAATAATATTCCTTCTTTTCCATAGCAGCAATATCCACTACTGTGCAATTCAACGTCTTGTCATGTCGAATTTTGGCTCAAGCCTTGATTTTCATGCTCCTTCTATCCGTATTGTTAAAGTAATACTTGTAAGAATATTCAAGGTCATGATATGTTGCGTTTGGTTTCAAAATTAGGATATTAGGACATTGTAATAAAACGCTACCACCAATGCCATATTCTGTGTTGCCTTCATAATGTCTTTAACAGCAGTGTCTTGAGGAGAAAACACAGTATCAATGCTAGCGAGAGAGAGCCGTCGTATACTTGTTATATTTCAGTTTTGCCAGGATTCCATCAGGATTAGTGGCTACCATGTTAAATACAGGAATTAAGACGTAGACTGATGTAGTACATGGTAGTAAGTATGAACGTCCTTGTATAAACCTACCGTCCTATATATAGGTTGGCTATGTTTGATTGCACATCAAAGATACATATTTCGGAAAAGCGACACAGTGACATAATAAAATGCTATAGTGATATAACAATGTACAAATACAATATGTATATTTGTGTGACAAAATAACATGCATCAAAGATTAGCCGTGTTTCAACAGATCTTGCTGAATGTCGGCAAACGTTCTCAACTTTATTAATTTCTACAGCACAGACATTCTCTCAAACAACCTCAAGAAGAAGGTCCTTTACAAAAATTATTACTTCCCTGCAACAAAGCGCAGAGTGCTTCAACAAGATCAAAACTCAAAAGCATATGCCGTTCTTTATGTAGGAGAACAGACTACGGATTTCGATAGAATAATATGTGCTGGATTAAAGAGCTTGTATGAGTATTTACCCTTTTAGGCTGGACCACTTCTCATCCTTTCTTCAAATGAGGTTGTCTATTAACTCGTACATTTCTAAACCGTGACAAGTTTCTTGCGCCTGATATCGTGATTAAGAAAAGACGCAACATATTCTCGTAACAAGTGAGAGCTTTTGAAATTTAACCTCAGATGATGTTTACTCTCAGGAATGTAATGTTTATGAGTAACGAGCTCTCTGCACTGGATATCAGTGATTGGAATGTCCAGTAGCAAATCCCCTGTGTGAGAGATGTAGTGTATTTGGCTGTTGAACTATTGGTCACATGGTTTTAATTTGTCACTGTAGATCGAGACCCGAGGTGAGCTATAGAGATCATCAACCTCCGGACGGCGGATCATCTAGTTTTAGGTGTAGTGTGTGCAGTGAAGTCCTGGCTAGGAAGTTGGACCTCTTGGGACATCTGAAGAGACACAAGGAAGATCGACCCTTCATGTGCGATCACTGTGGAAAGGTGTTATGTAGCCGAAGCAGCTTGTCGAAACACCTCAGGATCCACCCGCTCCAAGTGTGCGGATTTTCTGATAATTGCTTTACAAAGAGGAAAATGCTGACTGGGGACACGCGATTGCATAAAGGTGGTATTATAAACGAATGCTCGGTATCTCATAAAAATTTCAGGAAAAGGCCGGACGTAATGCGGTCTCACACGGGCGAGACCCGATATTGCTGCAACGTCTGTGGAATATCCTTCAGCTGGAAAAAACTAGCAGGTCACAGGGGTATTCACACAGGCAACAAGCATCACTCCTGCACTGTATGTTGCAAATCATTTGTCAAGAAAAGCAGTTTATCTTATCACAAGGTGACTCAAACAGGAGAGAAGCCAAACAGGTGCAATGTCTGTAGCAAGTCATTCATACAGAAAGGCAATCTGACCGAACATATGCGGACTCATACAGACGAGAAGCCACACAGCTGCAATTTCTGTGGCAAATCATTCACACATAAAGGCAATCTGACCGAACATATGCGGACTCATACAGGCGAGAAGCCTTACAGGTGCAATTTCTGTTGCAAATCATTCACAAAAAAAGGCAATCTGACCGATCATATGTGTACCCATACAGGCGAGAAGGTATACAGCTGCAATGTCTGTGGCAAATCATTCATACAGAGAAATAATCTAACCAAACATATGCGGACCCATACAGGCGAGAAGCATTACAGGTGTAAATTCTGTGGCAAATCTTTTGCAAGGAAAGGCAGTCTGACCGATCATATGCGTAGCCATACAGGCCTGAAGCCTTACAGTTGCAATGTCTGTGACAAATCATTCACAAAGAAAGGCAATCTGACCGTTCATATGCGGACCCATACAGGTGAGAAGCCTTACAGCTGCAATATATGCGGCAAATCATTCACAACGAAAGGCAATCTGACCGTTCACATGTGTACCCATACAGGCGAGAAGGTATACAGCTGCAATGTCTGTGGCAAATCATTCTTACAGAGATATAATCTAACCGAACATATGCGGACCCATACAGGCGAGAAGCCATACAGCTGCAATGTCTGTGGCGAATCATTCACAACGAAACGCAGTCTCACCGATCATATTCATACCCATACAGGCGAGAAGGCGTACAGCTGCAATGTCTGTTGCATATCATTCATAAAGAGAGGTAAACTAACCGAACATATGCGGACCCATACAGGTGCAATGTCTGTGGCAAATCATTCACAACGAAAGGCAATCTGACCGATCATATGCGGACCCATACCGGCGAGAAGCTTTACCGCTGCAATGTCTGTGGTAAATCATGCATACAGAAAGGCTTTCTAACCGAACATATGCGGACCCATACAGGCGGGTCATAAAGAGAGGCAAACTAATCGAGCATACGCGGACCCATACGAGAAGTCTTGCAGTTGCAATGTCTGTGGCAAATCATTCACATGGAAAGGCAGTCTGACAGATCATATGCGGTCCCATACAGGCGAGAAGTCATACATTTGCAATATCTGTGGCAAATCATTCACAAGGAAAGGCAGTCTGACCGATCATATGCGGACCCATACAGGCGAGAAGCCTATCAGGTGCAATGTCTGTGGCAAATCATTCATAAAGAGAGGCAATCTTACCGTACGTATGCGGGTACATACAGGCGAGTCATAAAGAGAAGCAAACTAACCGATCATATGCGGACCCATACAGGCGTGAAGCCTTACAGCTGCAATGTCTGTGGCAAATTATTCACTAGGAAAGGCAGTCTGACCGATCATATGTCTGTGGCAAATCATTCACAAAGAAAGGCAGTCCGACCTAACTGTTCTTATGCGGACACACACAGAAGAGAAGCCATACTGTTACAAAATTTATTCCACTGAAGCACAACTTGTAGGATTCCAGCAAGATATAGCAGATATCCTGGATTCAGGAGGTCAATTGGACGGTATCGCGACTCTCCTGTCTAAGGCATTTGATAGGGTAGTTCATGGGAGACTACTGGCAAAAATGAGGTCAATTGGACTTGATAAAAGAGTGACTGAATGGGTGGCTCTGTTTTTAGAAAATAGAACTCAGAGAATTATAGTAGGTGAAGTTTTATTCGGCCCTGTAAAAATTAAGAGGGGAATTCCTCAAGGCTGTATTATTGGACCTTTATGTTTTCTTATATATATCAATGATATATGTAAAGAAGTGGAATCAGAGATAAGGCTTTTCGCAGATGATGTTATTCTGTACAGAGTAATAAATAAGTTACAAGGTTGTGAGCAACTGCAAAATGATCTCGATAATGTTGTCGGGTTGTTGCCTTTTCAGATTAAAGCTCGCAAATGAGCTGTTTTCCTTCAGTAATGGCTACTGTACCCCACCCATATCCAATCCCTCCTTCAACTATAACGCCCCTTCCTCCCCAACATCAATAACCGAACCACCGCCGTCTCAATCTATATATGTAGGATTGAGACAGCAGTGAACCGAACTGCCGAACCTTACCCCCACCATTACCACGTGAACGGGGTTGACTGCGGGATAGGTCCTACCCTTCCGAGGGCCCGGCTCAGACTGAATACTTTTGCCCTCCACTCGCGTGGGCGCGCTGTTGTACATCACGTCACTCACCCTAAGCCCACGTGACGAATACGGCAGTTCCTATTGGTAGAAACATCTCCCGATTGCTGTTGGTCGATTTGAGTTTAACAACTTGTACCACGTGGGACGACCACGTTTTTGACGTTTGTGACATTTTGCTTTACTTTGATTTGTATGCGTATATCTGTTATCTTCGTTTGCGTGTTTGAAGAAAAAGTACAAGATATTTGAGGTAAGCATCCTTACTGTTCTTGTTTTACTAATCTCTTGAGGCCAGAACATGAAAACATACCACACGAAGGCAAATGAATTTCGGATAATTTGAAACATAAATGCGGCCAGTATCCAGTATTCGGAAGATAGGTTCGAACCCCACTATCGGCAGCCCGGAAAATGGTTTTCTGTGGTTTCCCATTTTCACACCAGGAAAATGCTGGGGCTGTACCTTAATTAAGGCCACGGCTTCTTCCTTCCCATTCCTAGGCTTTTCCTGTCCCATCATCGTCATAAGACTTATCTGTGTCGGTGCAAAGTAAAGCAACTAGCCTTATCATAGTTGTTCCCCTGTGGGTACGGGTAGTAGAATAACAGCCACAGCATCCTCTGCCTGCTGTAAGAGACGACTAAAAGGGTCCCATGTGGGCTCTGTACTTGGGAGTTTGGGTAGGCGACCACGGAGCCTTTAATTGAATTTTGGCACTGCTTCCGCTTACTTGTGCCAGGCTCCCCACTTTCATCTATCCTATCTGATCTACCTCGATCACGACCTGTTCTTTTTTTCCCCCGATTGTATTATGTATGGAGGCCTAGGGAGTCTTATTTTCCTCAAAGGGCATTGTACTTCTTAGCTGATACCATCATTTTTCCTATCGTCAGCTCACTTCCATTTCTTCTCTTCAGGTCACTTCCTTCCTCCCTTTGTGAGTTAGCCTCCTTTTTCCTCAGCAGAAGCAAACAAAAGCAGCACAGGCAAGGCCAGTCACTCCGATCCTTCAAGGCTTTGTGAATTAATAAAAATAAAATATAGCTCCATAATTGAAATAATTATAATAAGCAGCACAAGCTGGTAAGCTTCTTTTCTCCAGCAAAAAATGTATTAATAATAATAATAATAAAGCACATCCCAACCTCCAGGTGTATTGTTGTTCAGAATGCAGTATTTCAGAAAAAGGTAACAGAAAGAAGGAAAGAAAGAAAAGGAAATGAATGAAAAATAGAAGAGAAAGAAAAAAAGAAAAAAATATATTTAATATAATATTTAAGAGTAGAGGAGGGACGAGAACCTGGGGACCCTCCGCGCGCCAAACAATTTAAATAACCCGCCCGGTAATTTTAGTTCACCCCTGTTTACACTAGAGGCGCTGGTGTGCAATTCCTGGCGATCTTTGCGCAGCCGTTGCGTTCAGAAGTGAAAAATAACGTTGAGAGTCATCTCTTACTCATTCTCTTTGACCACGTGTAAAGCCCACTAGAGCAGGACTGTATTGATAGTTGATAGTTAGAAATATAACGGGACATTGCACCCAGTGCTGTTTTCAAGAAGTGTCGTGTACTCTGGAGTTCTCACTGGTAATTCATCCTTTCCTAAATTCAGCCCGTTCTACTGACTGATACAAATGAAATCCGTTCTTTAAGTGTTTGTTTTAAGTTTTTACACTGAATTAAAATATCAGGTTTTGTCTCGAGGTGTGAGGTATGTGTTACATAAGACGCGTATTAGCCATTTGTACAGCCTATTCCGTTAATTTATTGTGCTACAGATTTTCTTCATTGAGAAATTGTGATTTCTATCATTTACACTGTGTCCACAATCTCTATTGTCGGTAAGGTTCAAGTTCTATAATTTACTTTAGCGAAAATTATAGATCTCAATTGGGAAGAGTAAGAAGTTAATACTAATCTTTCTCAGTTTCAGCATTGTACACATTTTTAACATTTAATATTTTTAATTTTCTTAAATTTTATTTCTACTTAAGCATTAAAACTGTATACACATATAACT
Source organism: Anabrus simplex (assembly GCF_040414725.1). Lineage (NCBI taxonomy): Eukaryota > Metazoa > Arthropoda > Insecta > Orthoptera > Tettigoniidae > Anabrus > Anabrus simplex. Next base: position 41,593,034 of record NC_090279.1, read on the forward strand.
GGCATTCTTTTTGAAAACTCCTGGCCTTTGTGTCACAAGTGCCGGCAAATCTGTTGCTCGTGTGTTGTAGCAATATAACGTAACTTACCTTACCTATCAAAATTTTTTGGTGGGAAGAATTTTTGTGAAGGGCTACGCAGGTGAAGAATTGCGGATATTAGTTTCAGAAAGAAATTACAATATGTAGTGCATAATTTTAATGATTGTGTTGCTGTGTTATTTACCTATGTTTGCAATTTAATAGTGACGCTGTGAATGTTGAGTTGTTCTTTACATTGTAGGCTGCGACATATGGTAGTAGGGTTCGAAATTTTGAGAAGTTTCCGTTTAGGATATCATATGTAGAATTCTTGTTATGGTTATCAGTGTTGTTATGGAGATTCTTCTGCATAGTATCAGTCATAGAAAACTTGAGGTCCAATAGGTATGATCACAATATTAACAGTCATGTAAAATTTTGAGTCTTTTTGGTATGTTCATAATATTGACGGACATGTAAAATTTCAAGCATAATGCTTAGTCTGTTGACAGATAACCTAAGTAGCAATGACTGCAATAAGGTAATATATTTCTCTGGGCTATGTTTCAGTGTAAAATCATTGGAAGTAATCAAGAACCCCAGTACCTTCTAACTACTTCAGTTGCAGTGTGAAATGGACCTGCAAGTAAAAATCAAAGAGGAACCAGCCTGGCTTGTAAGAACAACAAATGCATCACTTGTGAGTCTCATGGCAAATAACTTTATAGAGATCAGAATTTAACCCGTAGTAGCTGAATAAGTTTGTCAGGGGCATAATTTACTATGTGCTTCCCCAATATTAACCCCAGCAGTCGCCATTTGCTACATGGGCATCTAGGAAAAGTATGTCTCTCTTTTGTTTCTTTGTCTGAGAGTATGTGATAATGTACTACGCAAGGTAGCCAACTCTTAGGAAGTACAAACAACAGTATTTATATACATCTATAGGTCCAACTAGTGACAGAAACTTTGTTCATGGGGCAAGGAAAGGGGTTCTGGTGGAACCTGCCCACAGATTATGGTCGCCAAGTGGACAATTGGTCTCTAGCATTTACTAGGGAGATGGCAGTGCATGCTATGTTTGATAGTGGCAAAAAGCTGAATTAAAGTTGTGGACTTGATAGTGAAGGAACCTTGGTTAGGTCCAGCTACCAATGAAGTTGTGACAGGCAGCGTTTCAAGATCGAGGCATCAGGACATTTCATGAGCTAAGTACCCATCAAATGACTGTTTATTGTTTATTGATTACCTCTGGCATTTATTGAAATGGATTTCTGTAGGTTGTATGGTTATGTTTTTATTCTCCATGGTTTGGTAATGGTATCGTTGTGGGATTGACATCATATCCTATCATACATTATCCAATTTTAGTGCTAGTAGCTACTGAACTGAAGGACAATTGTGGGTGCTGGATTTAATTCGGTTACGGCCAGTAGGTCTTTGAATCTCATAGTGAACATATTTTTCCTCCAAAAGAAGTTCCAGGTAAGATTTGCATCATTTAAACTTCTTTAAATGTTACTAATGTTGGGTGATCTCATAGTAAAACTCTGCCTTGGCAGAGAAGCTGTGAAATAATTTTGGAGAAGAAGCGACTTATTGTCATCACCTTTCCTTGCTCTGTCTGTTGCTACTGTAAACACAGTAAATTGTAATCTTCTGAATGTGTGGCTTACAGTTTAGTCTCTCTTCATCTGATAGCTTACATGGTGATGTGATAACATTCTACTTTCATGTTGGCGAGTGTAATTTGGGTCCATTCTAGAGGTATTTGATGAAGCTGAATATCCCAGCACACGTCTGTAGTTATACTGGCATAAAAGTGAATTCCTGCACATCATTCTTGCACCTCAGAGTCTTTGAAAACCTTGAGAGTTGGAAGAGGGATATTCAATGAATAATTGTGACTCGACAGCAAAAATCTACTCCCAACACTGTGAACTGCTAATTTATAGATGTGATATTGTCCAGGAGTTGCTTAAAGGTGAAACTCTGCAGCTTATGCACACTGTTCTCTAAATAAATGTGTGCTGCTTGAGTTCTAAAGTACAGACACTACAGGAGAGAACGGTGTCTGAACATATCTGAGATGCGAGTGCACTGCTATTCAAGATCTATACTCCTGACACTTTTGTTATGTTCTATTCTTGGGCATATAGAAAGAAACAATAGCTGTCATCAACAACCACAGAATTCAAGAACTACAATGTGACCCTACAAATAAATTTCAAAACAAAATAAAACAAGCTATCCAGCAAACAGACTTCATTCTCACAGAACAAGAAAAAGAAAGCCTCACCATCAAAAAATCCCAAACTCCCCACAGTAAGAACCATCCCCAAAATACACAAAAGCTCATGTCCCATTAGACCAATAGTAAATTATGATGTGCCAAATTACATTTTAAGCTAACAACTGAAAAAATCCTAAAAGAGAAAGTCTCACATAAAGAAGACAGATAAATTAAGACTAGCCTAGAACTAATCAACCCCTTCCCGCCCGAAAGCGCCCGACTGTTCACTTTGCCTTACGGTCCTTATTGCCCGAAAACACCCAGCTGCATTATCTGCATACGTGTGCAATCTATGCAATAGTTTTGTATTTTTTGGTGGTGAATTGCTTATTAGGCATTGATGAACATGCAGTACAATATACTAGCCTTAGGAAATAAAAGAAGAGTGAGAAGTTGTCTAGGCAACGGTCTTGAACTTCCGCGAGTGCTGGTCAGCTGTTGAATACTGCGGATATTGAGACTGAGCTGAATAACGGCATAAGAAATAACACAGAATTGTTGAGCAGGGTTGGAGGTAAATTTTTAGTGAGTAAATAACATATCAACAAAGATAATTTTACTGATAACTGTGATATAAGTGAAAATGGATATCTAGAAATCGGACCTGATGATGATGCGGCTGCAATTCAGATAACACAAACATTTTGTTTCATTATTCAATGATTATACGGATGATGTTGAACCTATCAATAATTTCAAAAGATTATTATGAGAAATAGGTTATATTTTTACATATGTTAGGCGGAGACAATCTATTCATTGACATTACCGATTGCGTATATATTAATGCAGCAATCAAACAGGCGCATTTCAGTAAAATAGAAACAGTATGGGAAGACACTTGCTAGAGGAAATGAAAGTTGATATACAAGGTCACCATTACACTTCCAGAATCTCATCTTTATTGGCTTAGGGGGATTTAGACAACATGAGAATGTGACAAATACAGCCTACCTCAGTGTTGAGTATCTCCAGCACGGGTGGGGGTTTGAACCGACAAACTTATGACTCAATGAATAGAGAAATGGACATGATGGTATGCTAAATGTTGTAAATGATGGCATATCTTCTAATATTATTGAAAATGTGAATACATTGTGATCAATATTTTTTATAATATTTAACCGTTTCTGAAACGGTGTGCTCTGTTTGAATGTTTCCTAATTAATAGGTTGAAACCCGGGGATAAGCGGAGAAAAAATGTGGGTGGTAAAGGGTTAAAGATACCCTTTGACATCACTAACATGTACACCAACGTAACAAGAGATGAATCCATTAAAATTATCGAAAATCTTCATAAAGAAAATACTTCACAGCAGGAAACCAAAGAAATAATTAGCCTTATTAGAACAATGCTACACCAAAATAGCATTGCATTCACTGACAAGATGTATTGCCACAAAGAATGGTTAGCCATGGGCTCACCATAATAAGGTATAATAGCAAACATTATTTTGAATAACTTTAAAAACATCTTCTGCACATATCAGCATACAAAAGGAATATTATACTGGAGCAGGTATGTAGGTGACATCATGTGCATATGATAATGACTTGACTAATGCACACCAGTTATTAAACACACTAAATTATTTACAAAATTCCACCAGCTTCACAATGGAGCAAGAATCTAATAAGAAAATAACACCACAATCAGCAGGAATAATGGCAACCTGTCTTACAAAGTGTATAGCAAGCCCACTCAGGTGTTGCATGCTATTGACGAGTCTAACCATGCATACACACTAAAAATAGCAGGATTGAATATAATGATACACAGAGCTGTTTCCATACCAATGAGCACAATGGATTTCAATGAAGAGGCACGAATTGTTAAACAAATCATGAAAGAAGACAACCACCCTCCAGGCACAGTAGACAAAATATTAAACAAACAAAAGAAAAGTCCCTGGAAAACCACCACACTTGGTTCTCAACTACATTAATAACAACACATAAAAAGTAGGTTATATCTTTAGGAAACAGGGTTTTAGTTAACCTTTAGGATGAACAACACACTGCAGAGACACATCAACAAGTGCACCTAAACAAAAAAGACACTTTCTCAAAGTCACGATTCTATGAACTCAAGTGCCAAGAACTTAACTGCAATGCCACCTATATAGGTCAGACAAAACAAAATTTCCACACAAGATTCAAAGAACACAATAAACGATCAGATATAATCAGCATTCAGCCTTTGGGGAACACATATACGACAGTTCACACTATTTCACAGACATCAACACAGATCTAAAAATTTTACACATTGAAAATAAAATCAAATCTTCGAATATGAGGGAAGCAATGAGATCTAAAAAAAGTGCTAACGTAACCAACTTAAATGTCCATACACACTTAAAAAATTCCCCGCACATCGCTCTACTCACATGATATCTGGACCATACTTACTCATTAAATTGGCATTTATCACAATAATATCCTATAGATATTCTCTATTTCAATTCCATACATTATTCATGTAAAATCATTCAGTTGCATTCATCCATCTTACATAAAAGTACATTATACCATGAAGTAGGTTAATAACCTTCTCTCCCCTCTCCAGTGTGGAAAGAGTATTCAACAGTGCTCCACTCGTTCCATCCTACTTGCCCCTCTCCTCTCCATGGTACAGTGTACTAGATTTTAACATCCAGTAGGAGGGATCCAAAATGTTCGGCACTCCCCTCTCATGCTTCCCTTCCCCTCTCCGTAAGGTTTGTGCTATACTCAAAACTTTTCATTTACCTCTCCATGACCACAGTCCTGAAATAGTATTTGGTGACAACAAAGTTGATATTGGCAGTCTAGATAAGTTCAGGAGTTTTCTCGATATATTAATACTTGTAAATTTCTTATTTGTCAGTACTGGCTCATATTATCACTGAACTCTCTATCGTTGACAAGTTTATGCAACGTAAACAATGCTGTACATATATGCATATTTTGTGTGATTTCATAGAATCTGAGGAATTTTTTTGTAGAATGAAACATGCCATTCTTTGTATAATAGAGTGTTTTTTTTTTACGGGTATGTTTATAGTGTAATAATTTATGTTAAAATTGTATGTTTGACAAACTAGAAAATTTTTTTTTTACATTTAACTAAGTCTACAATGGAAAGTATGGCTTCATCTTTAACAAACTCTCCATTTTGTGCGTCATTTTATCTTCCTTTCCTTAGTTCAGCTACTGTTCCATTTCTTCTGTATTAAATGGGATAAGTGAGTATATTCTGGAATTTTATAATTTAATTCGCTTTTATTAGTAAACTAACTTGTAATAGAATGTAAGCTTTTGATCACAGTCCCTCCTGTACCCCTGTAGTGTCAAAATGTTTCATGAATCCAAGTGAAAAATTTAAAATTCTCGTAGTACGAGGGCCATCCGATAAATAGGTTTCCCTATTTTACAGAAAATACAAGCAGGCTATTTACACTTGTGCTGGCCCTGCAGTGTGGGGGTAGCATGCCTCCCTCTTACCCAGAGGACCCGGGTTCAATTCCTGGCCTGGTCAGGGATTTTTACCTGCATCTGAGGGCTGGTTGGAGGTCTACTCAGCCTATGTGATTAAAATTGAGGAGCTATCTTACAGTGAGATGGTGGTCCTGGTCTAGGAAGTCTAGAATAACGATGGTGAGGATTGTTCGTGCTCACCACATGACACCTCGTAATCTGTAGGCCTTTGGGCTGAGCAGTGGTCACTTGGTAAGCCATGGCCCTACGGGGGCTGTTGCCCCATGGTGCTTGGTTTTATTTACCTTTGAGAAATATTTAATTTTGATTCTACAACTCGTACACTACTTTTCCACATAGTCACTATTTCAGTCCAAACATTTTGTTATCTTGGCAGCAGTTTCTTGATACCTTCATCATACCGGGTCGGGTCCCATCTCTGTAGACAGCGGTGCACTTCCTCTTCCACCTCTTCATCAGTTGCAAACCGCTTACCTCCAAGGTGCAACTTGAGTTGTGGATAGAGATGGAAATCACTCGGGGCAAGTTCCGCAGAATAAGGTGGATGAGGAAAAAGGTCCCTTTTGAAGTTCTGCAGCAAATCCTGCGTCCTTTGAGCTGAATGGGCAATATTTTCTGAGACAAGACCAGAACGTTTTCGTTGGATTTCAACTCTGAGCGTCGTGAGGACCGTGGAGGACCTCTCATGTGTGACCACAGTGCATTGGGCAGTCAGTCAACCAATACAACATCATTACAGTCCCAAAAGGCGTAGCCAAAACTATGCCTACAGAGGCTGAGGTCTAACCGAGCAAGCTGGCCATGCGGTTAAGGCCGCGCAGCTGTGAGCTTGCATCTGGGAGATAGTGCGTTCGAACCCCACTGTCGGCAGCCCTGAAGATGGTTTTCCGTGGTTTCCCATTTTCATACCAGGTAAGTATTGGGGATGTACCTTAATTAACGCCACAGCTGCTTCCTTCCCACTCCTAGGCTCTTCCTCTCCAATTGTCAACATAAGACCTATTTGTGTCGGTGCGATGTAAAGTAAATTGTAAAAAAGAGTCTGAGGTCTTTGCCCTTTTTTATGAGCATGTTCGCCAAGTTTCTTCCATAGTATGCTTTGTGGTTTTGTTTTTAGAGTTGAATAATGCACCCTGCTTTCATCTCCAGTAACAATGCGGGAAAACATTTGATCTCCCTCTCTTTGAAGCATTTGCAGGAAAGCTCAGGCTACCTCGTTCTGTTATTGCTTCTGAGCATCAGTAGGAAAACCTGGGACCCATCTTGCACAGACTTTTCAATACTGCAAGACATTCAACAATATCATTGCAATAAAGGACTGCCAGTTTCCATGCCGGGAGGCAGTAGATTCATTATCTCATCAGTGCTGACGCATTAATCTTTGTCCACCACATTCTGACCAACAGTGGCTGTAATGGGCCTGGCGCTGCGCTTGTCATCATGTACATCTTGCTGCCGCTCCAGGAACCATGAATGCCAGCATGCATCTTTCACTATAAACCCACACCAAATGGCAATGAATATTGGTAGCCATTTCATTTTTTTTGCCGTGGAAAAGCGAATAACAGAACAGAGTTCACAAGTGGAAACGCTTTCAAGTGGTAGCTCCATGGCAGGTAGCGCCGTACTGGTGAACACAGAGCATGCACGTGCGGTTGAAGATCACCTTACCCCAGCCATACGCCAGTGGAAGTTCCTACAGTACCAACTTAATTCTAAAACATGTGGTTTGCAGAGAAAAGATAAGGAAACTTATTTATTGGATGACCTTCATAGATCATGAAAGAGCTTCTGTAACTGCAGATGTACACTCCAACACTGATGGCGTTCTCATCCCCACAGTTCTTCACAGAACACTGCATAACATCCTTGTAGTAGTAAAACATTTCATTTGTAGTTGCTTTATGTTTGACCTGCAACACATCTTTCCCTGGTCTATGACTGTGATAAGCCTGCTTCTTTCATGTTCGTTTTTTATGTTTACACTTGGATGAACAGAACTGTCTCAATGCAGTGTTTATCCCCTGTGAGCTTGGCAAAACCAGATTATAGAAAGTGATTAAAATGTTTCAAGGGATTTTGATCTGTCTGTCTAAACAAAATGTATGTTAAGAGCATAGTATTAATATTTCTCACTGTATGGCAAAAGATTTAGGACAGTTTTAATACTTGGATGTGATTCAAACAACCTCAGTGATTTGATAGACGTAATTGGATACATAAAGTTAATTAATATAATTTAATGTTTATGTCTGTGGCAGATTCCTTCCAAAATTTTGTGCGAGATGGTCCCAATTCCATCTCTGGTAGGATATCTTCTGATATGGCTAGAAAATGCTTCTCACTTTATATTTGGTTCTCAGTCTCATGCTTTCTCTGACATTAGGTTTGAACAAGGATGATAACACCATTCTCAGTGCAGCCTTTGGTTTTGAAATCCTCTGCTGGTAGAAATCTCTCTTAGACAGTAGTAAAATTTTGAAAGTAACTGTAATACTTGGAAGTAGTAAATTATCATGCTCATTTGTTGGTGACAGTATTTGTAGATGTGTGTTACGTATATGTATCTTATTTTCCACAGGAAAATATTGAAAATGTATCAGAAATGATACCACTGAAAAAAGAAGCGAAATCGGTGTTAACAGAGCCAGGGCCAATGCAGGAAAACTCACTTGAGGTAATGTACATAATTTGATAAGCCATTGTTAGGTACTGAAAATAGAAAATTGCTGAACAGATATCAATGGTTGACCCTTCATTTCAATACATATGATTGATACACTTTTTTATGAGATTGACTGTTTACTTACCTAATTTTCACGTTTTCTTCATGTTCTTTAAGATCTTGCATTATGTATCACGCAGCAGTTGGGGTAGATCCAAAGATCTCTACTATATATCATTTGGGAGGTGGTATCGTTGCTACTAATATTTTTGACTTAGTGAATATTTTCAAACACGGAGTTGCTATAAGGAGCACTTTTTTGTTACTGTTCCTGGGTATTTTACTAGTTGTTCCAAATGAAACACCATTGTAATCTTGTTGATTATATTAATTATTGACTTCTAGATAATACAATTATTTGTAGATAAAAGTTGCAGGTGATTGTTTGCTTACTGTCAGAATTCACTTACGTACTACACACATTGTAGCCATCTTGTGGCAAGTAGAAAACATTCTTATCCTTCCTAATGTGGTCTGTGATGATACTAGTCTATGGTGACTTATAATATTACTTAAACTTTCAATGAATAAATGAGCCCTTCAAGAGTGATCTTGCCTTTCTGTTTCATGTGTGGTAAAGGACAGGCTTTGTATGTTCCCCATTTCTCACCTGAACATTTGTTACATGAATTAGGATCACTGCAATCGTGTGTTTCTTTCAGTGTGACTATGTTGTTATGGGCTATTTATTGGGATATTTAATTGACAATCTCTTTCAGGAATTCTGGCTTGGCTGCTGAATATACAGCCATCTGGATAATGAGAGAGGAAGTATAATCATGATCAGGGAGTGTAGTATTTTTCTCTCCTACAAGGAAATTGGATGTAGTTAGGTAAGAAGTGTCAAAAGGGTTGTCATTTAACTTTAGTGAGGAGATGTGAGTATGTGTTGTAAGAGTGGTCAATTCTTTGTTGGTCAAGAAATAAGAATTCATCACTCTTCTAAGGTGATATATCAGACTGTTGACAGCTGCTTCTCGTTTTCTATAAAAGTGCAGTGCTGCAGGAGGGATGGAATGCTGTATCAGTCCCATGCCTGCAGTTGCAGGGAAGAGCTGGTTTTTCTCAGGATTGTTTTTCAGAAGGGCCTTGATTTCCTTAGCTGCTCTGAAGAAGTTTGTGCCATTATCACTGTAAATGTTCAGGGGGTGACCTCTGTGAAAATAAGTGAACAAAGAGAGGCGAGCAATGTAGTTGTTGTGAGATGTCTATGTAGAGAGACTTGGTAGCTAGGCAGTCTGGTCTTGTTCCATCTCACACCAATGTTTATGAGAATTGAGCCAGCATAGTCTATTCTAGTGTTAAGAAATGGGTACATGCACACTTTGTGTATTTCGCGTTAATTGTTCAGAAGTATCTGCATTCAACTTACGACCCTTGAGACGTGCATAAATGTTGCTTCTTTACCGCCCCCCTTGGTGATGGGATCCGAAACTTGCCCCTCAGAGATGTGATTAAGGGTTGAGTGCCATGATGAAGTAGTCGAAGTTGTTCCGCAATGATAATTAGATTAGTGAGATGATGATATATATACAGAATGATCTAATATTTCCTCCCCACTAGAATTAAGGTATTGTGCAGTCTTCTGCCGACAAGGAGATGGCTTCTTGATCTATGATTATGGTTATAATCAATATGATTTAATATTTTCTACAGAACATTAATGCAACATTTGAGTGGAGGGTTCAACTCCGATATGAACAGTGGACTTGAATTTCACTCTTGTTTATAACAATCTGAGATAAATCAAAAACAATATGCAGCTACTCTCTGTACCTTTTTAATCTTGAAACTTTTGTTATGAATAAGTCATCATCAAGTCTCTAAAAGCATTAGTGGCATTTTTTGAACTGGGAGATTAATTCGAACATCTTGATTCAACCATCCAGAACTATGCCAACAAACTGTATTGTTGACAATTGTGTTCATTTGTGGTCGTCTGGACACTAAGTCAGCGGGTTTCTCTTTGGACGGCACATGGTGCCACTCATTTGTATCTTTAGCAACTTCAAACTGGGAGCCTTTAATGTTTTCTTTGAATAAGCTTGTCAAGAGAAAGGCTGTTGGTTAGGAAATGTGTGTTCTGTTTAATGAAACTAATTGTAAATGTTAGTGACACTCTCACTGATCTTTGTAATATTTCCTTCGTGTTTGGTTGTGAATTACCTTTTGAATTTTTTTTGTGTTGTACTGTTTGTAAGTTGTTTTGCCTTGTCTTTCAATACATCCGAAGTAGCCAGTTCTTGTTCATGCACTAGTGTCCTTGTATTTTCCTGACTGCTTGTGCATTATTTATATCTTACCCCTGTTGTACAATCCATAGTATAACCTTTCTTGGCCAGCACGTGCATATGTCTCCTTGATGTTCACCTTTTATCTTTCGTAAGTAATTGTAATAACCTGTCCATCAGAGATTCATCTCAATTTTGTGTTTTGGAGAACTGGTTAGTTTTTATGAGTTTGCTGGTACATTATTAAATGATGTATGAAAATTTGAGTTCTTGGGAATAGGTCCATTTGAGGAGTATGCAAAATGGGATCAGCAAGTGTTAAGTCTCTAGGAATGTTCCGGTTTTGAAATTATCATTGTTGAAATTGTGGTTCTTTTTCAGAAGCTCACTAGCCAGGGTAAAGTCAGTGATGAAATTGTCTGTAGTGACGTTTCTCCCTGTTCTCTCAATATCTTTGACAAGTCTCAATACCACATTCCTTCCATTGTTCACTTCTCTCTCTCTGTTTACTGGTGTAGCGTTGTCAACTGTAGAGGCGCACACATAAACCGTGCCCAAATCCGAGAGGAGCCATAATTTTGTTCCATATTTTCCTCTTGGTTTGGTAGATAAATACTGCTTAAAGAGGCATTTTCCCTAAAGGAAGCCAGCTGTTCATCCACAGTATTATTTTCATATGGAACAAACACTTTAGGTATTTGTGAAAAGAACATGTCATGAACTTCTCTTTTTGCTGTTAACTTGCCATTACATCTATGGGCTGGTCTCTCTTCCTTATTATCGAAGCTCACAACTGGGTTATCATTTGGGACCATTGAAGAGATATTGTAGCTCGAAGGATAGGGTGACCGTCTGCTTCATTCCATACTTCTCGAAGTGATTTGCCCACTGATTTGTAGACTCCAGCAAAATCAAGCCTGCAAATATAGATAACTGCATGTTATTGTTGATTGTGATTATTAGCAGCTAACAAAAAACAGAAACTGCTATTGTTTCCAAATTGTGTAAATCGTACATATCTAGAAATGCTTCAAACTCTATCAAAGAAATGGGCTTGTAGCTTTCCCTTTATCTGCAAAAACCCTCTTCATTTCAAAATTTGTTTCCCATAAAGTGGTTTCCAGCATTTTATCAATGATGAATAACTTCATTGCCAACATCTGGGATCACCTGTCCTCTGAAGAGCATATCTCGTGGGTCCAGGTGCAATTCTCATTATGTTACTCAATCTGGAATACGCACAATTGAAATTTACGTTTCTCTGAAGTATTATTGATATAAACAACTAAAATATTGAAGAGCATATAGGCCTATAGATATAGGTCCATGATGTAAATGAAGCAATAGCATTGTTCATATTACAGTGCAACCCCAGTTTTGTGTGACCCCGGTTTAGCATAAACCCGCATTTAGTGGAAGAAATTTCAGGTCCTGAAAATTATTCCATAAGAGCAATGCAATTTTATATTCAATTTTACATAATTCAAAATACTGTAGGGCAAAACTCACATTTAGCATTAAGGAAATGTTAAAATTTTCCTATATTTCTATTCATTTTGGTTATGGGACCTTAAGAACCACTGCAAAAGATGTCATAAGCTTGCTAAGGATGATTCAAGGCAGAAGAGGAATTTGGAGCATGGGCACTTAGAGCTAAAGTGAGATGTCTGACTCTGATTGATATCTGTTCGCGGCCGATGTAGTAGAACAGAACCCCCGTTTTAATGACAATGTTATTATAATCTATGAAAATTCCTGTATTAATCTGTGCAATATCCTTTAGTTACAATACAATGAGAATCCTTTTACCGTTTCATACATTATCACAGGCAAATTCAGGGATGTTAGTTTTCATCCATTACCAATATTCATACACTCTACTCCAGGGTTTATATTGAATGTGATCAATCGTCTTCTGTGTTGATTTATTGCTACGCATGAGTGAATTGATCTTGAGTGAGTCTGAGGTCTTCTCACAACACAGACTGGTGTATTAAACATAGGGATAACATATTTTTGCAATAAGTGCAATGACAGCACTTGTTAACTCTTAGAAATAAAAGCTGAAGTAAAGGATTGCTTAATTTACTATGTTCTGAAATTAAATAAGAATGTGATACTTCTCAAGATACAGTGGTGTGCATAACTAATTTCAGAGGTTAGGTTATGTACTTTTGCATCTTGTTAAATTTCAGAATGGCTGTTCCCATGTATATTTATAGTAAAATTGTTATTATTCTACAGGGAGCTTGAAATTTATTTTTATAAAATGTGCGCGGTAAACCTATGTTACAAAGAAACAATAACAGTAAAAATTTCCACCTATTTGATACTTATATTTGCGTTAAGAAAATCAATTAATCATACACAGTACATGTTTCATTCCATTTTGGAACATCTTCAGCTGTATTCCATTGCTTAGGTGAAAACACTAAGTATTTATCTTTTTAAGAATATCTCAAACAGGTACTTTGTTTTTCTTAAAATCTACATAAATTTAAAATTTGCATTAAATTAAAATGAATGTGGATGGTTGAATGGGGTCGAAGGCTGCATTAGCTGTGCTCCTCCAAGGACATAGTAGATTTTAGCAACAAGATTATGGGGAAGTAAAACAGCAATCAGCTTCAGGGATCCTGAACGTACCAAATTCACGAGATACTTTTGTAAATTTGAAACAAATAGCAATCACCTTTGAAGGAGGAAACGAAGAGAACACCTTGTAATATTCAGAACAGTGACAAAGGAATGTTATATTTTCAAAAAACTTTTTATTAGGAGACAAGCAGAATATTTTGGTGATAAAAGTGCTGGAAACATTTTTTACAACATCTGTTCAAGTGAATAGATTTTTTTTTAAATAGGCTAACCATAAACAGATCCATTTCCCTCTCATTTCACCACCCCATTCAACCATCCACATTGATTTTAATTTATTTAAAATTTAAAATTTATGTAGATTTTAAGAAAAACAAGGTACCTGTTTGAGATGTTCTTAAGAAGATAAATACTTAATGAGTTCAATAAATACTTAATGAGTTCACCTAAGCAATGTAATACAGCTGAAGATGTTTCAAAATGGAATGAAACATGTACTGTGTGTGATTAATTGATTTGCTTAATGCAAATATAAGTATCAAATAGGTGGACATTTTTGCTGTTACTGTTTCTTTGCAAATAGGATTTGATACGGGAAATGAAGCTGATTTCTTGCAATTGATACCTAGGTTAGGTGATGCCGCTTGAAATAGGAAACTGGCAATGTTTGCAACAATCCTCTGGACTGATGCTATTGCAGTTATTAAGAAGGAAATATTATATGGGTGTTCAGTCTATTGGAATTAGAAAATACATTCCAATGAGTCGGCTGCTGCTTGGAAAACATCCACAATAATGTTTAAACAAACTGATTGCTGTTCTGTAGTAATTTTAATGGGTTTGTGTGAGTTCGGTATCTTTCCTGCCTTTTATGAAAAATTATGCATAACCTTATAAGAAAAACTTTAAACTGAAGAGATTTGCATTCACCAACAAAAAATTGCCAAAATGAAGCACAAACTGTAACTAAAGTACAGTGTATAATGTAGATATCTCCTTCTTTTATTGCTGTTATTGTGTAAATAACGTATGATGGCACAATATATGTTAACCCCCATTTAACAATAAAAATTCAGGTCCCTGTAAAAACGTTAAATAGGGGTTCTGCTGAATGTGGAACGTACCTTACACCTGATTGTCAATATGGTTGTTTTCTCCATTCCGTCCCATTTCGAGATATGTACACTTCTTTTTGTACAGAGTCAGTCTCATCTTGTAGTTTATAACCAGATACTTGGAGCTCGTCATTTTCTTCTCCCTCCAGAGAAACGTGATCGTCATCAGTTTTTTGGAAAACACAAATTCAGGATCAGCCAATGCATCGTCAGCTTCCTCTTCATGTTTACTCTCACTAATTTCATATAGATTTCTCATTAACTGCTGATGCCCAGCCATATTTGATCACAGAAACAATGCAGCACTCCCTAGTCGTGGAGGTAGTCCAACATGGTTTGTGTAGTGACCAGCAGGTAGGGCAGCAGTGATATTAATGGATATGTCCATTTGATCCATTCATCATATATGTAATATTTTGAACTGGTACAGTAGTCAGCAACTGAAAAATATTTTTAAATCATGTCAATACCTACTAAAGGAGATGAACAAATACACAAGTTTTTTGGCATATACAGTTCATATTTTGTCAGTTACAAGCAATTGAATATTAAATCTGGGTCGATGCAATCCATTCAGATTAGAAGGATTAAATGGGGTAGAAACGAGACTTAATGAACATGTCGAGATGCTGATAATAATGTCTAACTTCATTATAATGTTACAAGTGGGGCAGAGGTTATTTGTACATTCAAGGACGTGCTTCGCATACTCCAATGCAATCAGCTTAGGGCAGTGGTAGTGGTTATGAAATAAGTTCTACAGTATGGTTATATTTGGTTCAATCATGGCAATGTTTTACTAGGGTTTCCTTTGTCTAAACTTTCAGGGACAAGGTGATATTTTGAAACTTTTTATTCCAGTTAGGCCTTAATTTCTAGTGATCTTATTTTAAAAATTGCCCTTGAAGTATAGTCACAACATTATGTCTCTGTCGAAACTTGGTAATTTTAATTTTTGGAAGGCTGACATTTGTCTGTTTGACCAATTCTCTTGATTTAAATAAATATTTGCTTCAGTTTCATTATAATTAGCTACTGGTTTTAGGAAGGTTATCAGTTTTGATTCCAGAAAGTCTTAAAAGACTTTGAAATCTTTTTCATATGTGTCATGTCCATGTCAGTGAAACACCCCCTCTTTTAGAGAATGGTTATATAGTTGTACTTAAATAGTGATTTTCTTGATACTGAAACGTTATTTGGGGTATATTCCAAGGAGCTCCCACAAGGAAGGGTGGAATATTACGATCAATTTTCCAAGAATTAGTTTACCCCAAAATAATAATAATAAGGTCCGCGACAAATGGTAGGAAAATATGCCAGCAGGGAGAGAAAAATGCCAAAATTAATTAAAAGAAAAACAGGTTAAACAACCCACAATACTAAATTCATAACAGGGAAATCAATTCATTTCCACCAACATCCATCAGCAATCAACATCACCATCAATCAACATAATATTCTCATGGCAACGAAAATACGCTAGGCAGTTAAGGAAAATGGCCAATCATAGGCCACCAAACAACAATAGGCATGTACATATTAAGAGACAAAAGAAAAACAGGACGTCGAAAAATCACGAAAATACCAAACAAATTATTTTAATAATATATCCCAGAAGTAGGAAAATTAAGATGGAAAACGAACGTTTGTTCCACATCCTTGCAGCAACCCGCTTGGTTAATAAACCTGCAAAAACATTGCATTAACCCCTACTTATTAGGGCTAGAAAGCCGCTACCAATCATTGAGTATTAAATTTACAATTTCCAAGAATAAGAATTAATATTAATTCACAGCAGGTGCAAGTCCCTGGTGAACAGAAGTAGTTTATATATAAGTTTTTTGACTCGAAAAGTGTTCAAACACCGCAGGGCTAAAATGTAGAGATTAGTTGATGCAAAGTTACATCCTGTCGCGGTACGCACTTCACATTTTGAAATATTCAGTTCACCAGTTGGAACAAGTTAAGGATGGGTTGGAAAAACACGTACAGTATAGTATCTCGCCATAGTCGTGAGTTCGCTTCAGCGTCATATCCTTACTTACGTATTACACCTTTCCTACCATCTTCTCTCCTGTCATCGGCACCTATCTACTCATATAACTCTGGTTGGGCGATCATAATATCATGCCTCGGCTGCATATGACCCAGAACTAAGATAACCATCATGTACTCGGGGGTCTCTCGCATGTATAAGTACGATGGTCGGAGGTATACATTCGGTTTTCAGTGTAAAACATCTCATTAAACTCTCAAATTATACAAAACAGTCGTAGGTTCCGTTGAAGAGTAGTCATGATTCTAATCAATCATTCAATTCCCCCGCAAGTAGGTGAAAACCTGATATGAGGTTCATTACTCAGCATATCTAACCTTAAATAGCTCTAATACTATCCAAGAAACACATAAATAAGCCTAGATCTAATTTATTAGCATGCTAATGTTTTATAATTAAAATAGGAATTAAATTATCAGCAATAGTGAAAAGAAATTGGATTCATATTATAATATCATTCTTGAACTCGTAATCTTCATGGTAAACATAATTGAATTCATCATATTATATTCATTTAACTGAATATCATCCGGTCATATAACAATTTTCATTATTTTAATATGTTTCATTGGGTAAGAGAGGGATAATTATTTATCATGGAGGGAGTGGTATATCTTCCTGGTAGTATTATTTGTGCTAGCTTTGGGACATCCACTGGATTCTCATTTGAAATTTTTGGTTTGGATTTTCATTATAACTTCTTCACGACATGAGATAAGTAATATGTTTCTTAACTATGGTTTCAAAAAATATCAATGCAACTATAAATGTACCTATCGATACTGATATCAAGCTTATTATAATTAGTACATTCATATGTGCAACATGAATTCAAGTATTCTTACTGTTTGTTTTTGATTTTGAAGTAAAGGAACTTGGTGCCTTCTATACTTTATTGCATTTGATATGTCTTAATGATGCGATATCACAACTTGATGACGGACATGACTGTTGCTTGCGTAACCATTTTCAACAATACAAAATCATCTGACCAATCGGTAATAGGCTTGGAAAGTGCCAACTTCAATTAATGAAATACATTTACAAAAATTAAAAGTCTCTTCATAACATCTTGCCCCCCCTTGAAAGGAGTTTTCTCAACTAACTATTGTAATCTTATACCTATTATAAAAATACTTATTCTTAACATATGCGTTAATACAAAACTCTATACATCATATTTTTATGATTAAAAGAAAATAATATTGAAATTATATCTTGGATGAAAAATAACACAAAGTTAGAAATATCACAGGAAATCTTGAATTCAGTTCTCCATGTCATCCCCTTCAATGGAAAGAGGGCATATTTTTTTGATGCTTCGGGTGAAAGTTCCACCAGCCGTCCAAACGGTGACAACTCTCACCTCACCATCTCGTCCAGGGTGAACTTGAACTACCCTACCTCTGGGCCACTCTAGAGGAGGGATGTTGTCCTCAATTAATAGCACCAAAGAATCAACACCAATACGTCGATTGGTATCATGCCACTTGACGCGTTTTTGCAATTCCTGCAGGTATTCTCGCTGTCATCTCTGCCACAACCGCTGCCGAATTTCCTGCAAGTGCTGCCAACGTGACAAGCGGTTATCGGGTTCTCTCAACAAATCCCTTTGCACAGGTTGCACGATCGAGTCACTTAGAAGAAAATGTGCTGGTGTTAAGACTTCTAAATCATTTGGATCATTTGGCAAGGGAGTAAGGGGACGTGAATTTAATACAGCCTCTATATCACAAAGAATAGTGTAGGTTTCTTCGAAAGTTAGCACGCGTCCCTGTGTTTCAGTCAGCAAATGTCTTTTCATCATCTTTACAGCTGCTTCCCACAATCCCCCAGAACTAAGATAACCATCATGTACTCGGGGGTCTATCGCATGTATAAGTACGATGGTCGGAGGTATACATTCGGTTTTCAGTGTAAAACATCTCATTAAACTCTCAAATTATACAAAACAGTCGTAGGATCCGTTGAAGAGTAGTCTAATCAATCATTCAATTCCCCCGCAAGTAGGTGAAAACCTGATATGATGTTCATTACTCAGCATATCTAACCTTAAATAGCTCTAATACTATCCTATGTCTACGTATTATAAGTTACTTTGGGAAAAGAAACAGATAAATAAGCCTAGATGTAATTTATTAGCATGCTAATGTTTTATAATTAAAATAGGAATTAAATTATTAGCAGTAGTGAAAAGAAATTGGATTCATATTATAATATCATTCTTGAGCTCGTAATCTTCATGGTAAACATAATTGAATTCATCATATTATATTCATTAAACTGAATATCATCCGGTCATATAACCATTTTCATTATTTTAATATGTTTCATTGGGTAACAGAGGGATAATTCTTTATTTATCATGGAGGGAGTGGTATATCTTCCTGTTAGTATTATTTGGGCTAGCTTTGGGACATCCACTGGATTCTCATTTGAAATTTTTGGTTTGGATTTTCATTATAACTTCTTCACGACATGAGATAAGTAATATGTTTCTTAATTACGGTTTTAAAAATATATCAATGCAACTATAAATGTACCTATCGATACCGATATCAAGCTTATTATAATTATATACATTCATATGTGCAAGATTAATTCAAGTATTCTTACTATAGAGTGCCACCATTACGATGATCAATCAGTTGTAAACGCGTAAGTTGTGCCAAATGTTTTCATAAATACGTGCCATTGCATATAAAGCCAACTCTCAAGTTTTTCACCGCTGTGCCAAAATTAGGTTAAAAACCTACTCTACCGATATACATTCACATAATATGACATATTTTTAGTTATGCCATGTCCCTTCATCTGTACGTATATTCAGATTATATTGCATGTAATACACAAATAACCTAGCGATATGTCTGGCATCAATGCTATTTATCGATCATATAACGCTTGGACTGTAACATACATTCACACAAACATGACCTAATTCCATCTCTTGCATTGTTAACCTCTATATTAAAAACCCTAACCGACACAGAAACTCGCAATAACCTCATCTAGGCTTTGCTTACGCCGAGAACAATTCACATTTCCTCAGGCTAACAACATTATGCAATTCTCATATTTCAATTCTTCCCGATACCTTCATATAAAAACAATACAAATTCAACTTCATTTCAATAACCTCTGTGTTACGATGAAAACAGTCCAATAGCCTGAGTTTCCATTCATAAACTGCAACTCCCTAATATTTCATCATTTCCTTTCAATACAATAATCGTACTGGCCATGTCTGCCGATCAAGTGCTCATAAAAACTAGGTTACGTTACGTACATCGCATACTTTCCTCTTAACCACAAATAGTTCGATATTAATTGGTCTTCTCAAGTAGATTGGTATATAAAACATGGATATGCTCATATTGATCTTGTTTATAACAACCTACAAATATCTCACGAGCACAGGGTTTGTATTACTAAAAATAGCACTTGTCAGCGGTTAATTATTTAAATCCAGACCATAGTATTCACTTATTGGCATTTTATATATATCTGTAGGCACTTCTGCACTCAAATAAATATATCCTATCGAATAATTAAAATTTTATAATGCAAAGTTCGAAACCATATTACTTATCTCGTGTCGACTTTCCCGTTGCTGGCTCCTTCATCGACTAGGACATCTTGGAGTAGTCAATCATGTCCCAGGATCACGTCACGGCTGGATTCGGCTGGGCATCTTGGCTTGAGCTGAGTTCATCTTGCGCAAGCTTCCTCCATCCGTTTAGGCGAGATTCATTACGTCACCAGGAATCATGCAACGAAAAGACAGCTAATATTTTGTAGAATACATATTTCTCTGATGAATTGCAGGTTTTTCTATACGTGTACTTGAGTTTATATATTTTATTACTGATAGAAATATTTCTCTTAAATTATATATTTCCTCAATTTTGGTCTGCTTTTCGTCAATTATGTCGCCTAAACAGGTACTGCTTGTTACTTGAAATAGTTTTTCTGCGTTTTTTAGTGTAGATTGGCCACTTATTATGCTATTCCGGCCTTTTTCTTTACGTCGATAACAGACTCGGCTGCAGTCACACTTTACTTAAATATCTTGGCGTTTTTCTTTGATTCCTTAAGTATCCTGCAGATATTGGAGGTTTATTCCTTCGATTTATTATATATAAATTACTTTAGTATTTATAATTCGTTGATTTTCTTTCGCTATCTCGTAGTAAAACGTACAGTTCTTCCTTCACTCAGTTTTTCTTCTCAAGGTATCCAGGAATCGAGTCAATTCAATTATTTCATGGTCCATAGTTGTTCAATCTTGGAAACTCTTTACTCTCTTGCTGGTCAATATCGACCTCCGCCTACTGATCAAGATCGATTTGCAGTAAGATTATATTCCGTTCGCATTTACGCCGCCTGAAGCTGCTCCGCACCATATTTGTCCACTGTATTTCCATAATAGTTACTGCCTCATATGTAACGTAATGGTACAGTATGGTAAAGGTAATCCTTAGAGTGCACTCCAAAATTCCAGGCGAGGTACATTAAATGGTAATAAAACTTAAAAATAACTTTCACAGTTCAAGAGTGCATAAGCCGTATCAAGCGAACGTCACCCTGGGTTCATGATAATCGCTCTATCCATCCCGGTAAGTGGAGAAGCACGCCGTCCTTCCATCACAGCTCACTAGCAAAACCTTAATGGCGACTGGCCAGAAGCCTACATGTCAGACCACAGTCGCAATGTTTACGTGCGCATACTCGCTCGGTGGAGGGGGAGAGTGGCGAGATGGTTCATACCGACGACACTAGAATGCATGAGAATACTGGAAAAGGCACTGTATGGCCATACACCACAGATGGGCACATTAATAACTTTAAAGCCGACGGAAGTTAATGTTTATAAATATTGAAAACCATGGTATCTGTGACCATGTATCACTTGATGAATAACGCAGCAGCAAACCACATTAAGGACACGAATTTCAATGGCCATGCAGCCAGCACTAATGTATTCACACAGAGGTATAAATTCTTAATCCGGTAATAGTCTCCCTCCCCAAAGCTCCACATATACAACATATAATGACTT
Organism: Anabrus simplex; assembly: GCF_040414725.1. NCBI lineage: Eukaryota > Metazoa > Arthropoda > Insecta > Orthoptera > Tettigoniidae > Anabrus > Anabrus simplex. The sequence goes on from NC_090279.1 coordinate 41,614,613, forward strand.
TCATAAGGTGGTGGTCTGGATACAAGCTGAGTTTTTAATGGAATAGTCCGAATAAGAAAATGACCACCGATCACATGTCCCAGTTTATGCACCACCAGCAAGATGAATCCAATAGTCAATTAAGAACCAAAACATATATGAATTGAGTAAAAAACAATTGAGTGCATTTCAATGACACTAGCTGTCCAGTTACTTTCAATCGTTAAGAAGTCCCATGCATTAAAGTGGTGCTACACGCAAGTCGCAGGTAAATCTGTTAATGTTCTAGATAAATGGTTACACTCATGCTCCAGATCATTTGCTAAGTTTTAATTCCAATGAACAAGTCTCGCAAGTTCATATGTATCAACTATTCAAAGATTTCGTTACTTTGTGGTACACACACACAACTGAACAACTTCTTAAATGTTCACTGGTAGAATAATAAACCTTCTTAGATTTAAATGCACGCGATTATAAACCCAAATTGAGATTATCACATGTTAGACATTTATTTTAGTATTGTTTATCGGACTTGCGTAAGTTAAAGAACGCCTTCATTTGGTTTCCATTTTATTATTATTGCCAGGGTGGCATAAACCAATTTAACAAATTAAGAACGCCCAGAAGGGCAAGGAAAAGAAATGAACAAATATAGGAAAACAAAATTATTGAGCATGTAATAAGATCACAGGATCCAACAGGTAAATCCTTTACATAATCTTAAATTGGATTAACTTGACTTAAGACTACTAGTAAAAGCAAAAGGAGAACAGGATTACAATAGAATACAATAATTACCTAAACGGCCCTTGACCAGGTACTAGGAAATATATAACCATAAATATATCATGCTAAAATTAAATATATCGGCAGAAATTTTATGCACAACATATAAGGAAAAGAATTAACTTGAAAATTAAAGATAGTCATCTCCTGAAATTAGTTTTCTGTGCACGTCAGCAAACCTATCGGAATGCCACATAATAAAGGCACCACCAGCAACAATGAAAACGAGAAGCTACCGTTGCATAGACATACAACTTCAAACATACACAATACACGGAAATAAGTTAAGCTTAGGAAAGAAGATACTGACAGATTACAACAAACCACAAACATGGTAAGTTCAATAAGTCCAGGCATCAATCAAGTAAGAACACGCTACAGATCATAACAGCTGATCCAGCAATGCATGATAACAACACAGCAAGAAACACATCAAATTATCGAACACAGCCACACCGACAGTACTCTTCATATAGATGACCTACCCAGAGATGTCAAATCATTTCCAGAATTGAAATACTAAGAGAACAGCAATCCACACATAATTTCAAAATAACCAGACGTTGGCCAAGGGAGAACATATTGCGAAGCAATAACACATTACACAGTAATCCAAGTTAATTAAAATTACAATTAATTTTTTAAATCAGTAGAGTAAATCACTAATCAGTGAGCCAATAAATAAATTTTCAAACACATTAACCCTCAAACACACGCGTATGGGGTGGAATCCACCCCAGGTCATTTTATTTCCTAGTGAAATGTACAAATAACTTTCCTGTGCTCACCCCGCTCTTGTACCTTTCTGGCTGGTTCCCCGCAGAGAGAGTTATTCTTACATAATCGATCTTAAAATATCAAATTAATACAGTAATTCATATTTTAGAATACAATGATATGTGGGGTGGAGGGCACCCCCACGCGTGTGTCTGCGTCCTAAGATCTGGCGCGTGTGCTTGAGGGTTAAATACACGACCAAAATCTAGAAATTATATTTTGCAATTAATCAATTGTAATGCTACGTATACACGCCATGCATAACCCGTCTAAAGAAGAGATAAGATCAGATATAGTTATACTCACAAATAAGAGAAACACTGAGAAACTGGATATGAGAAAAAGATCAATATCCATGGGTTACGGTAAATAATTACTCAAGGCAGGCCGAATATAGTTAGCTGCAGTTCGAGACTTCAAGATCTTTCAGATGGTGGATACGCGTATCAACAACACCAAGTCAAGAATAGTATTAGGATATAGGAACTCATAATAACACCATGGTGGAGCAGGACAGAAAATGGCAGAAAGAAATTCCGAAGTGTCACCCAATCTTAAATTATATTCCTCACAACTTCACCGAATTTTCAAACATATGCATCAACAATGGCATACTCATTTAAATAAATGGTTTGGAAATACCCCTCAATTAAGTGGCCAATTTGGAAATGAGAGCAGAGACCTGACACGATTCCCTACCGGTTATCCACAAGGGATCTCGGACAAATCCGGAATAGTAACAAGTGACATCCGTAGGCTCACACTGTAGCCACACAGCCACAGGTACCGTGCGAAATATATATGAAACAAGGTAAATAAAATTTAAATGGTAGATTATGAACTAGGACGACGGAAAACGCTCAATAGAACGGTGAAGAAAGAGAAAACACCACGAAAAGACCCGATCATCGAATAGTGGGAGGCTTCAATACCACCTGTGAAGCACTAGTTAATCCCATACTCAACTGGCGCCCCGCAGAACGGCAAGATGACCAAAAATTAATAGCAACGGATACTAACACTCCGGAGAGAAAAGGACCAATAGACTGGCAGGTTAATCCAAAATGAACTTTATAGTACAGGATAAATACATGACGACGTCAGATTACCTGGGTATGCAGAGAATTAAAACAAAATAAGAATAGACCAGGTCATACAGGAATCACAAATTACATGCAAGCAGACCAGGTTTTTCTAAGAAGAGTGGTAAACCCATACCGGGATTTATTTCCCAATCTACGGGCACACAGGGGTAAAGTAAATGCAATACCGACCATACCGAAGTGTTATAACAATTTAATTATACAACACAATAACAATATAAACTTAATGAATCTCAACGGACATGGGTTAGCAAAAAAGGGGGGAAGGGAGCACTAACTATCCTCAACGACATGTCGTGAAGCCATCATGCCACCTCACAATGCAAACTTAAAACAAAATCACGTACCGTTACAACATAACTAACTCAGGACCAAAACCATTACCTACTAGGTTCGAAAGGAGAGGATCCATTGGTGCAATTTGTGAAAAATAACACCACCATAAGAAGTAGACGAGGTAGGACGACATCGACGTTACAACTCAATAGATTAACACACTTCATGAATAATACACCAATTTAGAGACAGAAACCAGGCAAGTAAGGTCTCTAGAAGAATGCAGAATTAATACCACATGCACCCCAAAAATACAACAAATAACAACGTAGTTAACCACCATTACCAGAAAGGAAAACCCAGATGCCTAATTTTGAGAAGGTAGATAGGGTAAAATTTTACTCACCAGAAAATCATAAGGACAGGAATGACTAGAAATAGATCACTCAGTTAACGGGTAATTCACAACTGATTACAGAAATGATTAAAAGTTGGGCATGAGACCAATCGGAAATTAGGAAATCGTACCACCATAAATTGGAGACCGAAAGCAGTGAAACAGTTAAGTCCATGCCGTAAAGGCAAACAGCCAACCACCACCAAGTCCGATCGACAGAGTTCCGCAATAACCAATATCCACAGGCAAATCCAAAACTCAACAAATAGGATCTAACACCGGGTACTATCCAGTTCCTAGTCAACCCCCCAGATAAAGAAACTAACCTAACAGATTACTCGGTTCGTTTAATGCACTCCTAACAATACCACAACCGGAATAGACAGTTATATCACCAAATTAAAGTCGGATAACAAGACATAGGCAATAGAATACTAGAACAGTTAAAGATAAATACAGGTTAGGACACCTTAACAGTTTTCATACCAGTGAAAAACAATGCACAGACCTAATATTATATACAATTTTCCAAAATTTGCTACAAAACAAAGGCTACTACATAATATATAATTAATGATGAAAATTTAGTAATCTTCAATGATCAGGATAGAATCAATTTATGATGAACAGAGCAGGCATGCACCCAAACCAAAGGAGCAATGAGATATTAACGATTAAATAAATAGGTGCCAATAGCGCAAGTGAAAGGATCCACACGCCACAATCACATTTTAAAATACAATGGTAACAAGTACACGGTAGTAAGCTACTACACAGTGATATTAAGATTCACATGAGACATGAATGCAGAAGATTTGGTGCAGAAAATCATAACAAGTTGTAATTAATTCGCACACTACTAAACAACAATTTCTGGAGAGAAAAAGGTCATACAGTCAGGAAGCAATACTCAAAACAAAAATACTATACATGGAAAAGTTACTAAATAAAATTCACATGCAACCAGAATAGTTACAAAATAATCTAAAGATAATTAAACAAATTTTCTCACTGAAATGTAGCCCTCATCCGCAGGTCCGAACTACATACCATACGTATTATTAAGAAGCCCTTAAGAGAGAAGAGGGATCACACATAACCTGATTTTAACTGGGAAAATTGAACGCGCCTAATCCTCTTGGTGATGGGGTCACTCCCCAGTACCGATACTGGAGACAAAAAATGTAAAATAGTACAGGGACTTTGATACCTAGGAGCACGCTTAGCATAAAATTTGTTAATTTCTGTACTAATGGGATAGGACCTGACAAAAACTTGATCACCAACTTTCAACCTAGTTGACTTTCTACATTCGTTGTACTTATCTCTGCCTGTCTTACAGGATACCGACAATTTCTTCTTCTGAACATAGTTGGGTTTAGACAGGTCGGGAATATTATCAATACCAAGTTCGTTGGACATAGGAAAATACGGGGTGTAACAGAACATAAGGAACATGGGAGTTTTACTATGAGATTCGTATGTGGCAGAATTGAAGGCATGGGCTAACCAGTGTTGGCAAGAATCCCACTTGGATTGTTTATTGTGATGATATGCAATCAGGGAAGATTTCAGGTTCCTGTTCATTCTCTCGGCGTAAGATGGGTTTGGATAGTTTGGAGTTGTAGTAACATGGGAAATGCTCGACTCGAATAGGTACTTCTTAAACAAGTGGCTAGTGAATGCACTGGCATTGTCATAAACCAGAAACTTGGGAGGACCAAAGGATGCGAAGATAGAATTAAGGCAACTTAATAGACGTACGAGAAGTCATAAATCTAGTGGGAATAATCCCGGAAAACCGAGTACGCATCAATACACACAAAGATATGAATGTTTCCCAAGGTAGAGCGAGGGAGCGGACCTACAAAATCGATGAATGACCTTTCCATCTGCCGAGAGGCTTCTGAAGATGAAAATAAACCAACACGGTTCTTCAGGTTGGGTTTACTGATAGCACAAGTTTTACAGGACTTAACCATTTTCCAAATGAAGAATTTTCTAATTTTCTGCCTAGTTTTAAATGTGCCTAAGTGACCACCAATGCGTCAACAGTGATAATATTTGAAGATGATTGGCACTAGGACCTTGGGAAGAACAATAATGAAATTAGCATCAATTCGACCTTTTCAACATAGAACACCCTTCACCAGAGAATAAGGTTTTACTACCATTCCGTCACTAAGCTTGTCGGTGATTTCATTCAACTTAGGATCAGCTTTTTGATCGCCAAACTCATGGTATAACAAAGGTAGATCCGGAAGAATGGCGCCCACACTAACAATATTACATCTCCTTAAGCTGTTAGCGGTGACATTCTCCGAACCTCTGATACGCTTAACCTGAAAACTAAAAGCGGGTATCCTAAGTGCCCATCTAGTGATTCTGCCCGTTCTTTTGGGTCAGTTCAAGGTCGAAATTTACATGTTCAATAAAGGGTCTCAATTTCTCAAGTGCAAACAGCACGTCCAAACATTCCAACTCATAGATTGAGTACTTACTCTCCAGATTATTGAGTATCCTAAACACATAGGCAACGAGTCTACGACCGTCCTCACGGTCCTGAAAGAGTGCACCAGCAACAGCTTCTCCAGAGGCATCAGTTTGTGCAATGAAACGTTTACTAAAGTCGGGTATGGCCAACAAGGAGCATTCGATAAGGCAAGTTTCAGAGATTCAAAGGCTTCTTGCTGGGAGGGACCCAGGTGAACTTGACATCCTTACGCCTCTGATAGTTAAGGGGTGAGGTACCACAGAAAAATTCGGTATAAACTTGCGGAAGAAATTTACCGCACCCACAAAGCGTGCAACACCTTTTACGTCCTTAGGTGGTTGGAATTCCCTGATAGCCTGGGTCCTAGATTGATCAACGGAGACTCCGTCGGGCGACACGACATGGCCAAGAAAGGATATATATAGTTTGGCGAAGGTTACCTTGGATAGTTTCACAGTAAGACCAGCCTATTTCAAACGCTCAACGACTTCCGTGACATGATCCACGTGTTCTTCAAAGGTATTCGAAAAGATCACAAGTCATCAAGGTAATTGAAAACAAACTTAAACTTGATATCCCCTTGAATAGAATTCAGAAATCTAGTTAAAACAGCTGCTCCGCAAGATAGTCCGAACGTCAACCTGAGGTACTCATAAATATTCCAGTCCGTGATGAAGGCGGTTCAGGGAAATATAAGTTTTAGAGAGTGGAATCTGATAATAGGATTGATTTAGATCTAACACGGTAAAGAACATGGGCGGAGAACCACCCAAAACATGTAAATCTGGCAAAGGAATGGATTGCAGGATGATTGTGCGATTAAGGGATCTGTAATCGATAACGGCACGGTATCCTCCAGAGGGTTTAGGTATCAGGTAAACCAGAGAGGCATAAGGAGAAATGGACGGTCTGATGACACCATTGGCAAGCATTTGGTCGATAATCCTTTAGAGTTCTAGCATGCGAGGAGGTGACAGAGGTAAGGAGGAGTTCTAACAAGTTGGTTGTCAGACAGTTCAGTATCGTACTCCAATACATCCGTCAGTCCTAACTTGTTGGTAAATACCTCAGGAAATTGATGGCACAAGTTACGGACTTTATTAGCTTGTTGATAATCCAAATGATCAAGATACAAGTGATCGATTTCATTGTTCTTCCCTGGTAGCGGCGTACTTACACAAGAAATTCTGAAGGTACCCAAAGGAGCATCAATAATATCGACGTTACAATTTGAGGAAAATTTAAAGTAGAATTGTCTAGCCTGGAGGTCTAAAACGAATCCGGTCCTTGACAAGAAGTCAGTGCCTAAAATAGTACTACAAGCTAGCTTCGGAGATACCAAGCAATGAACCTTCCAGGTAAAATTAACAATACGCAATATCACGTCAACAGATACAAAAATTTCCATATTATCCTTATTAGCCGTGACACATGCAAATTTGACTTTCTGCAACTGAGGCAGTTTACAAGAGCACCTTATTTCATCATACCAACTGGCATCGATTAATGTGGGCCGTTGAACTTCGATGTGAGGAGGTGAAAGACGGTAAGCACCGAGCTCGATAGCTGCAGTCGCTTAAGTGCGGCCAGTATCCAGTAATCGGGATATAGTGGGTTCGAGCCAAACTGTCGCCAGCCCTGAAGATGGTTTTCCGTGGTTTCCCATTTTCACACCAGGCAAATGCTGGAGCTGTACCATAATTAAGGCCACTTCCACTTCCTAGACCTTTCCTAGCCCATCGTCGCCATAAGACATATCTCTGTCGGTGCGACGTTAAGCAAATAGAAAAAACAACAAGCATCATCATATATTAAAGTGACAACGTTACCCGAGTCATTTAAAGCAACAATCGGTTCATTATTCAGCTCTGCCTTCGCGAAGGTACTTTTAGACTCAACCAAATCGGAGATTTTATTACATTCCTTCCGACAAATAACTCTCTCTGAATCCACAGAAAATTCAGGGGCAAGATTACAAGTATTACTATTAACCTTTAGTCATTGATTGCGTTTTTTGAAAGAGGTTGGGCAATTATTCTTAATGCGATGCCTCGACCCACACAAATAAGAACAAGGACCAGTACTACGCTTTATTGACGGGCGAGCATTCCGAAGGTGGTCACGTAATCCACAATTATACCATTTTTAAGATTTCCACTATCCCTAGATTGAGGCGAGGCCGGGTTAAAAGGAGGAGGGTGGGAGATGGGTCTGGCCGCGTCCCCGTGCTTGACATATTCAGCAAAGGTACAAGCAGCCTCTAATTCCACAAAATTAGTCGGGCTCTTCCTGAGGAAGAGGAAGGATCGGTTGGAGGGAGGAAAACCTTTCAGAATATGTGCCACCATTTCTTCTTCTGGCACCGAAATTCGAAATACCATGCAATAAAACCTCGAGGCTAAGATATAGTTGAGTCCTAAAACAATATTGAGGAAACAAATTTTGCAGTGCTAAAGAAGGGATAAATTTTGATAGTACAAGCTCATGAAATTCCGTAATCTTTATAATCTTCGAAATAGCTTCAGAAATTTCACGTTTCAGGATTCCCTCACAATGGGGGAACAAGGCATTTAGAAATATTCAGTTCACCAGTTGGAACAAGTTAAAGATGAGTTAAAAAACACTTACAGTGTAGTATCTTGCCGTAGTCGTCAGTACGCTTCAGCATAATATCCTTACTTGCGTATGGTAAAGGTAACCCTTAGGGTTGCCCCACCAGTTAGGTTACCCGGTGCCAACTAAACTGATTGGCAGTCAAAGACACAACACAGGACAAAGATCCTGTTGAAAGGAACAAAACGAAAGCGTGATAAACACTACACACCCAGAAAACACCAAAAGGAACATAGTAAAAGGTAAACTTACCTCCAGGTGGTAGAAAAAACAGGTGGATCAAACTACCAACCGACAGTGTGTCATATAAATGTTGCGTGGAAATAAAGACAAAACTTTCTTTTTTTAAGAATATATATAATTCATGAAACTCAGATTAACAAATTAAAAAAATTACAACCTCGTAGTTAGTACTTAAGAAAAACTAGGTACCAGAAACTAAATAAAATCAGATGACATAGGATAAAATAAGGAGGCCTTTAAAATTCAAAGAGATTAATTTAAATTAGGTAAAATAAGGGAAGCAGACCTAACTAAAACCACAGGAAATCCACAATTAAATTCAAGAAACACCCAAAGATAAATTAATGAAAAATCATTTGAAACCGCCGGTCGGTAAGAAAATAATGAAAGTAAATCAAATGGTACCTTGAGTTTGAAACAGACCAAAATTAAGAAATTAAAACACAAAACGCCAGTCGGCAAGAAAGATATAGAATGTAGGAAGGATTACAATCACCTCAACCTGTTTACTTAGCAACAACCACCAATTCATTTATCAGAGGATTCCATTTGGAAAGGATACTTTGTTAAAAATTAGAAAATACAACCTTCTTGGTTCATCGTTATTCCTTGAGAGGTTCCTACTCTCTATCCGTTTCACATCAGCAAACGGGGAACCATAAATACAGTGGGAGTTCCAGTCATGGGATGCTAAGTGCTTTTCATAATAAGTTACCAAGGGAAAGAAACCCACCACTACAAACATAGAAGGAACAGGTAAAGAGAGCAACTGGGGTGCCCAAGAAACAGTAAATACACAACGGGGTGTCAAAAATACTGAACCAACATCAGACAGGGTAGTCTCCCAACATAAAAATCATCACCAACATCATTCCATTTCATAATCCACATCCATTACCCAGGCAACAAAGCAATTGTTAAACCATGGGAGAACCTATCCCGATGGAAGGACCAACAATGGCACCAAAACAATGGAGGCCAGAAGGGCAAAAATCATACGCAAAACACGTTTAAAGCCCCAAAAAATAAAGGATATTAAATTAAAATAAACCAGCATAGCACAAGTAATCCCTACTGGATCTCCCATGTATTACCCTACTTTTAAAAACAAAATAATTTCAGAGCAGCAGTAACATCATTACGGTGTGATGATAATAATAATAAAAATTTTACACCACTGCTTTTCTTTGGAAATTACCCCAAGTAACACTTAAATTCCATTACGAGAAATGTTATACACTAGGTACTCTGAATTAACAATGTCTTTTCAACCCGATACTTTGTTTTGAAAGGGCACTATAATTTTACCCAACAATGAAAAGGTCCACATCATTATAATCGAACTCACAACTTTGATAATTAATAAGTTTCCTCCGAAGAAATCACACGAACAGTTCACCGCCGATGAAAATACCAAAATAACAAAGGTTGACTTACAGGTTGGTTGCTTGCTCAATCAGTAGTATGATTTATACATGGCTCGGCCATGCGCACCTTACCAGTTGGAGATCTTCCTTCGCAGCATATTAAAAACAATCACTCACTACGAGGTTACAAATTGAGAATATAAAGAAAATATGATGAGGGTGTGGAGCACATCCCCACATCCTTATGATTTACTATCCACCGTCCATGATGCTATCCCAAAGCATTGCTTTGAGCTCAGAACACCAACGACTTTAGCCATGATTGCAAAGCAGCAACTGCTCGCTTCGCTTCCCTCTCTCTGGCGCCAGAGAGAGAGTCTTCATCAAGATGGCTGACACCAAGCGCTGATTGGCCGGAGCAGCTTCAAGGAGAAAGGGGATAAATATAGCCGTAGATAGCGGTAACAATCAGAGGTCACATGCGCTCGCAGAGTTAAACATGAAAAATTGTGAGAACACCGTTCAAAGCAGAAGAAAATTACAATACAGTTTTCTACATCGTAATATGCAATCCCAAAACGTTGGTGGAAAGGAGACCAAAACGAAACCTCGGTTTCAGCCTCCCCCCCCCCATTAAGGTTTACATATCTTCTTACATCACTCCATGACGTAGTCCAGTGTATGAAATTAAGCTAGATTTTAAGTGTTTCAGTCCACAACAAATAAAAGTCACTGGTACCAAGTCCATCTTTAGATTGTCATAGCATGCAGAAATGAAAGCATTCCAAAACGGGCAATGTACATAGCTTACCACCAATCAACCATTAAGTTCATTGAACACAGTTCAAGGTCCGGAAGTTATAGGTTACGATAAACTTACACAGTGCCACAACACAGTTTTTCTTTTGAAATTCACAATCTCCAAACAGTTTAAGGATTCAATTTTCCTACATGTTTTACACCAAGTTCGCTTTAGATTACCTTTCACATACAGTTTCATAGCAAACGCTTTACCATAACCATTCCTGAGTTCATGTGGAATCTGGAAGTTTTAAAATTTTTCACATAACCAGAACCAATGTTCTTCGCTTGCAGACTTCAATCACCAAACACACCTTGGTTTGCAAGTTCAATGGACCATTAGAAAACAGTATTTTAAGTCCACTACAGTTCAAGATAGATCACCTAACACCTCTTACAATACCCTTCCAACCTTTAAACCAATTTTCTTTATTAAATCGGGTTGCTAATAAAGAAACGCACCATCAAGATTGTTTCAATTACAGCGAAATGGCCCGCAAAAGAAAAAACAAGGACCAAAGGGAGGGAAGGAAAATGCAACGTTGGTGAGTAATCATAAATAAGGTGATAAAATCCAAAATATGCAGGTCACGTGATTAATTAGGTTGGCACTAGTGTATATCTTTGGCTTGAGAAGGTACCAAGAGCAAGGAAAAGGTAAAAAATAAGTAAAGAAAAGGAAAGAAACCTTACTAAACAGAATATTTTCCTAAAAAAATTGCAAGGTGCAAAATTACAATAATAGATAAGTCACATGCATACAATCGGAGCACAATCAAGGCTTCCGATATCAGAAAGGAAACACCTTAAATAAGGTCAATTAATATTTACACCTAGTAATTAAGGAGAATTAATGCCCTCAAGGAAGGAGCACACTTACACATTAAATACAACACGGTAGCTAGGCTACGCACAGATACAGCTTAACCTTAGGAAAGGAAAACTAAACGAACCCCAATTACTCACATTAGGGAGTTTCAACAAGATGACGAGACGGTAGGTACATGATTGCAATAAAAAAACCACATACCTCGAAAAGTACAGTTTAGGATATAGGCAACATGACCATGCAACTCCACAGAACTGCCACAGAAACGCCGCAGAACCACCCATAGTGGAACCAACTAAAGGCTAGCTTACCAAATATACTACAGAAATCTTCCCAAAAATTAGTAATACTCAGGATTAGAGTGCCACACTAGAAATCACATACATAACCCAGTAGACGGAAAATATGAAACAGTATAGCGATCAGAATAAGTACACCAGAATGACAAGTTTAGCAAAAAACAAATCCATGGCTACAGGGTAAAGGTTTACTCAGGAAGAGCAAATTGATAGAACGGACGGAGACTTCTAGAGCTCAAATAGATGGAGGGCACGCGTTCAAGTTGGTCATCAACGACCAAACTATCAACATCATCAAGCAACGAGTAACCGGGATGGACAGAATTAAATTTCACAAGACCATAGCAGTACCATGGGAAAAACATAACATGAGAGGTTTTGAGAAAATACATTTCATGAGGATAAACACAAGCACAACCCAAAGACCAACCAACGTCCGCAAACACCAGTTATTTCCCACCCGGACAGCTAATCAAATTAAAAGGAACGTGAAATACGCCTCAGATCAGGAGACCAGCAGGGAAAAGGGGAACCATGTCCTACACAACATAACCTACCAGTAGTCCGTCAGGACCTCGACACAAATCGGACTAAAAATAAGTGACATCACAATCACCCTGTTGCTCAACAGCAGACAGGTACCTATCTCCATTTCCCAAGGAGATGAGGTAAATAAAAGAATAAATGGCAGAGACGAGGCAGGACGATAGAAAAATTTTCCATAAGACTAGGAAGAAGGAAGGAAGGCTACCCACATACCTCATGATCATTTAGCGGAAAGACGCTAGCATACATCCAGAGTTTCCTCAAATAATCCCATACTTATTCGAAGAAACACAGAACGATAGATGTTAAAACGACCGTATCGACAAGCATCGAAATCCACCAAGCAACACCTAGAGCGGTAGGTCGACATTAAATGAACTTATAGCAATAATAAAGGAATACATGATGACGTCATAGAAACAGGTTATGCATGAAAACAAGGGAATGGCAGAAACAAAATACAACAGGAAACCAGTTACCTAAATCCACCTTCATACAATACTACAAGAGTTGCGTGCAACCAAAAACCAACAATTCCCAAATCTACCAGGACACAGGAGAAATCACAAGGCCATACAATCTTCTATCAAGTGTCATAACTACCAAAAACTACTACACAACATCAAAACCACAATAACTTCCAGAAACATGTGCCAGCCCATCAGGGTTTAAAAGATTACACAATCTTCAACACCATGCTAAGAAGTCATCATGCGACCATCAAAATTTACACATCAAACAACACTTCGGTACCGAAATAACACCACCAGATACAGGCCCAACACCAAACCTATCGCGGCTAAAGAAGTAGAATTCTCAGGTTAAGGACCTTACTTGACAACCAAACACTACAACAACGGGTAGATAAGGTAGGATACTCTACATACTACAAGAGCACACAACTCGCATAGAACAGCACAGAACAGGAAACAGAACAAATAATTTGAAACAAGGAACCTGGCGAATAAAGCTTCCAGAGGAGCACAGAACTAAAAGATTATCGTGGGGCTACAGAAAACAATAATGAAAAGGAAATTTCCAACAGTTATTAAATTGAGTACGAAGAACTTTTAGGTACAACGAACTAGCGACGAGCCAATCTCAAAAGGAACTCACAACTCCCAAAGACATGGGAATAGTAAGGAACAGGACATTAGATGAATTACCAAGGGAGGAGCACCTAATACCAACCGTCAGACAGTGGAGAACCAGGAAGACTCAAGTCCATGCACAAGGCAAACAGGTTACCACTCTCAACACCAATCAACAGAGCTCCTTCACAACTAATCACTTCCGCCAAAGATTTAACATAAAGAACGCTTCACTGACATTAGAAGAGTTTCTCAACCTACACCAATTAACAAATGATATTACAAGGGAAGCCAAATCCTGCGATGACACCTTACTATCAGCACGAGAGAGCAATCATACAGTAGAAATGAAACAAACAGCCCAGAGACAGAAGAACCAGGGAAAATCAGAGATAATGATAATGTACAACATCTCGAAAGGGAGCCCTAACCCCACAGTGCATACGCAAATCACGATGAAAATCAATAGCTACAGATTATGCAGACTTAATTTTTTTTGGAAGAACAATCCAGGGTTGTAGACAAACCCAAGCTACCCTAGGATGTGAACAAGAAATAGAACCTAGCAGGGCACGGAAAGATAGCACAGGCAGGACGACTTTAACCAACAAGTTTTAAATCAACACAGGTAGATTGACTAGAAATTCACCATATAGCGGAGCTACAAGGTCTACATAAAATAATTAAGCTTCACATGCCAAGTCCGCTTCATTACGAAATATCAACAAGAGACCTTACAGGATAATTTTTTCCAGACCTATCAAAGGAAAAGCTCGCACAGGAAACCATCATAAGCCAGGGAATCAATACAGAGATTAAAAATCACAAAATATTACACGGTTTTACACACTACCCATGAATTAACCCAAATTAGCCCACTAAAAGGTAGTTCTTAGGCGCATCTTTAAACCTTATACCACATCCTACCAAAGGTTCTACCAAACACCAAAATTAAAGGGAAACAAAAGGGAAACTACACCTTAACCAGATTTGATTTGAGACAGATGAACTCGCCTAATTCTCTTAGCGATGGGATCACTAACTAACACTGATACAGGGGACAAGAACTGCAAAATGGTACAAGGTCCTTGGTACCTGGGAGCCAGTTTAGCAGTAAACTTTTGATAGCTTTACTAATTGGGTAGCATTTAATGAAGACTTGGTCTCCAACCTTCAACCTTGTTGATTTTCTACCCTTGTTGTACCGTTTCTTAGCCTTCTCGTACGATACAGACATATTTTTCCTCGCTTCATCCCAAATTTTCTGAAGATCATTGGGCTTGGACAGGTCAGGAAGAAGGTCATCGATTCCAAGTAGGTTGGACATGGGCGAATACGGAGGGTAACCAAACATCAGAGACATAGGCGTCTTACCATGAGTTTCGTGTAAGGCTGAGTTGAACGCATGGGCCAACCAGTGCAGGCAAGAATCCCACTTGGACTGATTGTTATGATGAAACGCAATCAAGGCGGACTTTAGATTCCTGTTCATTCTCTCAGCGTAAGATGGGTTAGGATAGTATGGAGTGGTAGTTACATGTGAGATGCACAACTCGAACAAATATTTCCTGAATGAATGGCTAGTGAAAGTACTGACGTTGTCGGAGACTAAAAACTTGGGAGGACCAAAGGACGCAAAGATAGAGTTCAAACAACTGATAGTCGTTCGAGTGTCAGTAGATCTCGTAGGGATAATCCAGCTGAATCGAGAAAAGGCATCAATGCACACGAAAATGTGGGTGTTTCCTAAGGTAGAACCGGGGAGCGGACCCCGGAAATCGATGAAGAGCCGTTCCAATGGGCGAGAGGCTTGAGAAGAAGATAAAAATCCCACACGGTTGTTCAAACTCGATTTGCTAATAGCACAGGCCTGACAAGATTTCACCATGTTTCTAATTTCATTATCCATCTTTTTCCAAATGAAGATCTGTCTAATCTTTTCCCTAGTCTTGAACGTACCCAAATGTCTGCCAATGGGAGAGCAGTGATAATATTTGAAAATTTCCGGGACAAGGACCCTAGGGACAACAATTTTGAAATTCCGACTCTTTCGACCTTTACAACAAAGAACACCCTTAACAAGAGAGTATGGCTTTACTACAGATCCTCTGTTAAGCTTATCAATGATATCCTTCAAATCTGGATCAGTTTTCTGATGATCTGCAATTTCATGATATAGTAGAGGAAGATCCGAAAGAATGGCATTAACTCCAAAGACGTTAGTTACAACTTTTTTATTATCAGGATTTACATCGGTGCCAAAATTATCTTCAAACATCCTACTTAGGCCGTTGGCGATGACGTTCTCAGAACCCCTGATATGCCTGACATTGAAATTGAAAGATGAAATCCTCAAAGCCCATCTAGTGATACGACCAGTTCTCTTGGGTCGGTTCAGTACCCAAGAAAGAGCTTGGTTGTCTGTCTCGAGATCAAAATTAACATGCTCGATGAAGGGTCTGAATTTTTCCAGGGCAAACAACACGGCCAAAGATTCCAACTCATAAATGGAGTACTTGTTTTCTAGGTTGGTAAGAGTCCTACACACTTAAGCTACGGGCCTACGCCCATCCTCGTACTCTTGTAGAAGAACACCAGCAATCGCTTTGCCAGAGGCGTCAGTTTGCACAATGAACCTTTTATTAAAATTTGGAATAGCCAAAACGGGGGCATTCATCAGAGCGGATTTCAAAGCTTCAAAGGCTTCTTGCTGAGGACGACCCCCGAAGAACTTCACGTCTTTACGTCTAAGATGATTTAACGGAGCAGCTATCTCTGCAAAATTAGGAATGTACTTCCTGAAAAAATTGACCATGCCCACGAACCGTGCGATGCCTTTGACATCTTTAGGGGGTCGAAAGTCCCTAATAGCCTGAGTCCTAGAGTGGTCGATGGAGATACCATCGGAGGAAACCACATGTCCAAGGAAAGATATACTCGACTTAGCAAACGCTACCTTTGACAACTTGACAGTCAGTCCAGCTTTCCTCAAGCGACCCAGGACTTCTCTAACATGTTCCACATGTTCTTCGAAGGTTTTTGAGAATATAACCAGGTCACCAAGGTAATTAAAGACGAACCTAAACTTAATATCAGAGAGAATAGTGTCTAACAGCCTCGAAGGAACAGCCGCGCCACAAGAGATGCCAAACGGAAGCCTCAGAAATTCATAGAGGTTCCAATCAGTGATGAAAGCGGTCAGTGGAATGGAAGACTTAGACAATGGGACTTGGTAATATGCCTGATTGAGATCTAACACGATGAAAAACTTGGCACCCGAGAACCACCCAAAACAAGTGTGCAGATCGGGTAAAGGGATGTATTGCAAGATGACCTTGCGGTTTAAAGCCCTGTAATCGATAACAGCCCTGAAACCTCCAGAGGGTTTAGGTACCAGGAAGACCGGGGATGTATAGGGAGAGGTAGATGGACGGATCACTCCGTCAGCTAACATTTGGTCAATAATCTTTTTAAGCTCGAGCATACGAGGAGGTGAGAGGCGGTAAGGAGGTGATCTGACAGGAGTGTTATCTGATAACTCAATCTGATACTCGAGAGCATCAGTAACTCCTAACTTGCTAGTAAACACATCAGGGAAATCATTACATAGAACACGAATACGTTCAGCTTCCTCCTCACTTAAATGGCTGAGATCCAATTTAACAATTTCACCAACTCCTTCCGGTACTGACTCATCTACACAGGAAACCTTGATTGCACACGAGGAAAGATCCCTTAAATTAAATTTTGAATCAGGAGAAAATTTAAAGAAAAACATCCTAGCTTGAAGATCCATAACTAGTCCCGTTTTCGACAAGAACCCTGTCCCTAAAATCATGTTGCAAGACAGGTTGGGAGCCACAAGGCACGTGATTTTCCAGGTGAAATTCCCAATTCTTACTTTTACCTTTACAGCCCCCAGAATTTCCAACTTGTTCCCATTAGCAGCCACACACTTCACACCAACAGGTAATAATTCATCCAGTTTACAAGCACTCTTCAGCTTGGAATACCATCCAAAATTAATCACGTTGACAATACTACCAGAATCAATCAAAGCTAACAGGGGTTCGTTATTTACTTCGACTTCAGCAAAGGTACCCTGGGAAACACCACAGGTAGAAATTTTATTACACCTTTGGGGACAGATAACCTTAGCAGAGCCCGGAGACTTTCCAAAATTAGAATTTTTACACTTTATTTGGGAAACTTCTAGTCATTGACCAGATTTAGGAGCTGACAAGGGGCAATTATTCTTAAGATGCTGAGCAGATCCGCAAGTATAGTAACAACCCCTAGAGTTGCGCTTAACTACGGTACAAGCATTCCTGAGGTGATTCCTAGAACCGCAGTTAAAACACTTCTTGGCATTGGCATCCTTATACATAGAAGAGTGGACAGGAGGAACAGGTTTGGCAGGAGGAGGTAAACTTACAGGTCTGGAGGCATCTCCATGCTTGACGTCTTCAGCGAAGGAGCATGCAACCTCCAGTTCATCAAATGTAGTTGGGCACTTACTCAGGGAAAGGTAGGACCTGTATGAAGGAGAGATCCCTTTTAAAATTCTTGCCACCATTTCTTCCTCGGGAACAGTAATTTTGAAAACTTTACAGAAAAATCTGAGGTCAGGGATATAAGAAAGTAAATTTTCATGAAGGAACTGCGTCCGAAAACAATGTTGAGGAATTAAGCTCTGTAACGCCAAGGAGGGAATACATTTTTTCAACACCGATTCATGAAATTCATCAACCTTAAGTTTTGATGAAATGGCCTCAGAGATTTCCCGTTTCAGAATACCTTCACAATGGGAGAAAAGAGCACGAAGGATACCCAAATCATCGATAGAATAAACTTTACCGGAATCCTTCATTTCTACTAGAAACCGCAGAAAACGAATGCTTTCCTCAATCGGATCTACTGAGAAATTTTTCACCCCATGGTAAAGCTCCTTTAAAGGGTTGTACGTGGGAGTAAGGCTCATTTTAGACAACAAACTTTCCAGGACGGGAGAGGCAGCACAACATAAGCCTTGGTTATTAGGAGGGGTAACTACATGGTTTGAGGAACACTGAGGAATAGGGTCAGAAGGATTACATTTTTGACTGATTTTTAGGTTATCCATATCTCTGCTGGCAATCATCAGGTCCAGCTCAGCGGAAATGCTAGAGGCAATAGCCAACAATTTGGTGCACTGAGAGATAAACTCGGATTCAGGTTTAAGCGACAACAAATCATGGATCCTTCCCAAGTAGTGATATACTCTGGCATTTAAACGGTCAATTTGTGCTTTAGGCGGAGACAATTCCAAGAACTCTTCCCTTATTACTTCTTTCTCGGTCACAGCCCCAGTGATAAAATGAAGTGACTCACCAACATTGCTGGGGCGAACACGAGAAGGATTAATGGGCACCTGAATAAGCTCGGAAGGAAGATTAGCACAAACAGCAACAGAACCCGCTGGACTAGCTCCACGTATCGCTAGCTCATAGGTTAACTCTGCCTTACGGAGCTTGTGGGGAAACAGGACCGCTCGATACATCGTAGAGGTACATGCAACAAAATTCCAACAAATTAATCAAGATAAATGCGCTTCTTTTCACAAAAGTAAGTAACCTTTAAGACCATTTGCCTTTTTTCCACCACTCAACCATTTGTCACACTGTACAGTTTTCAAGAAAGGGGGACACGACCGACCTACAGGTAATTAACAGTAGCACGAGCGTAGTCAACTTAGGAACCACGCTCTGCTACCACTTACTGCCCCACCAGTTAGGTTACCCGGTGCCAACTAAACTGATTGGCAGTCAAAGGCACAACACAGGACAAAGATCCTGTTGAAAGGAACAAAACGGAAGCGTGATAAACACTACACACCCAGAAAACACCAAAAGGAACACAGTAAAAGGTAAACTTACCTCCAGGTGGTAGAAAAAACAGGTGGATCAAACTACCAACCGACAGTGTGTCAACTAAATGTTGCGTGGAAATAAAGACAAAACTTTCTTTAAAAAAAGAATATATATAATTCATGAAACTCAGATTAACAAATTAAAAAAATGACATCCTCGTAGTTAGTATTTTTAGAAAAAAACTAGGTACCAGAAACTAAATAAAATCAGATGACATAGGATAAAATAAGGAGACCTTTAAAATTCAAAGAGATTAATTTAAATTAGGTAAAATAAGGGAAGCACACCTCACTAAAACCACAGGAAATCCACAATTAAATTCAAGAAACACCCAAAGATAAATTAATGAAAAATCATTTGAAACCGCCAGTCGGTAAGAAAATAATGAAAGTAAATCAAATAGTACCTTGAATTTGAAACAGACCAAAATTAAGAAATTAAAACACAAAACGCCAGTCGGCAAGAAATATATAGAACGTAGGAAGGATTACAATCACCTCAACCTGTTTACTTAGCAACAACCACCAATTCATTTATCAGAGGATTCCATTTGGAAAGGATACTTTGTTAAAAATTAGAAAATACAACCGTCTTGGTTCACCGTTATTCCTTGAGAGGTTCCTACTCTCTATCCGTTTCACATCAGCAAACGGGGAACCATAAATACAGTGGGAGTTCCAGTCATGGGATGCTAAGTGCTTTTCATAATAAGTTACCAAGGGAAAGAAACCCACCACTACAAACATAGAAGGAAAAGGTAAATAGAGCAACTGGGGTGCCCAAGAAACAGTAAATACACAACGGGGTGTCAAAAATACTGAACCAACATCAGACAGGGTAGTCTCCCAACGTAAAAATCATCACCAACATCATTCCATTTCAAAATCATCATCCATTACCCAGGCAACAAAGCAATTGTTAAACCATGGGAGAACCAATCCCGATGGAAGGACCAACAATGGCACCAAAACAATGGAGGCCAGAAGGGCAAAAATCATACGCAAAACACGTTTAAAGCCCCCCAAAAAAAGGATATTAAATTAAAATAAACCAGCATAGCACAAGTAATCCCTACTGGATCTCCCATGTATTACCCTACTTTCAAAAAACAAAATAATTTCAGAGCAGCAGTAACATCATTACGGTGTGATAATAATAATAATAATAATAATAATAATAATAATAATAAAAATAAAAATTTTACACCACTGCTTTTCTTTGGAAATTACCCCAAGTAACACTTAAATTCCATTACGAGAAATGTTATACACTAGATACTCTGAATTAACAAGGTCTTTTCAACCCTCTACTTTGTTTTGAAAGGGCACTATACTTTTACCCAACAATGAAAAGGTCCACATCATTATAATCGAACTCAAAACTTTGATAATTAATAAGTTTCCTCCGAAGAAATCACACGAACAGTTCACCGCCGATGAAAATACCAAAATAACAAAGGTTGACTTACAGGTTCGTTGCTTGCTCAATCAGTAGTATGATTTATACATGGCTCGGCCATGCGCACCTTACCAGTTGGAGATCTTCCTTCGCAGCATATTAAAAACAATCACTCACTACGAGGTTACAAATTGAGAATATAAAGAAAATACGATGAGGGTGTGGAGCACATCACCACATCCTTATGATTTACTATCCACCGTCCATGATGCTATCCCAAAGCATTGCTTTGAGCTCAGAACGCCAACGACTTTTAGCCATGATTGCAAAGCAGCAACTGCTCGCTTCGCTTCCCTCTCTCTCGCGCCAGAGAGAGAGTCTTCATCAAGATGGCTGACACCAAGCGCTGATTGGCCGGAGCAGCTTCAAGGAGAAAGGGGATAAATAGTTCCCATTATAGCCGTAGATAGCGGTAACAATCAGAGGTCACATGCGCTCGCAGAGTTAAACATGAAAAATTGTGAGAATATCGTTCAAAGCAGAAGAAAATTACAATACAGTTTTTTACACCGTAATAGGCAATCCCAAAACGTTGGTTGAAAGGAGACCTAAACGATACCTCGGTTTCAGGATGCACTGAAAAATTCCAGGCGAGGTGCATTAAATGATAACAAAATTTGAAATTAAATTGCAAAGTTGACGAGGGCGTAAGCCTTATCAAACCAACTTCACCCTGGGTCTATCCACCTCGGCAAGCGGAGAAGCACGCCGTCCTTTCCATCACAGAACCTTATTGGCGACAACCCAGAAGCCAGAAGTCAGACCACAGTCGCAATGTTTACGTGCGCATACTCGCTCGGTGGAGGGGGAGAGTGGCGAGATGGTTCATACCGACGACACTAGAATGCAGAAGAATACTGGAAAAGGCACTGTCTGGCCATACACCACAGATGGGCTCATTAATAACTTTAAAGCCGGTGGAAGTTAATGTTTATAAATATTGAAAACCATAGTATCTGTGACCATGAATCACTTGATGAATAACACAGCGGCAAACCACATTAAAGACACGAATTTCAATGGCCATGCCGCCAGCACTAAAGTATTCACAGAGAGGATATACATTATTACTCCGGTAATAAGAGGATAAATAAACTAGCTAGTCATTGTTGAAATAGGGGTCAGCAGAAAGGAAAAAGGAAGCAAGGAATAGTATTGGGGAATATTTTGGAGATAGTATTTATTATTAATACTATTATTTATTTATTTTCCTAAAATTGTACATGTACAAATACACGGAAGTGCCTCTATCCCCGTATGTATGTGTGCATATTCTCCGCTGAATATTCACAAATATATAGGTAATTTTAAATTTACATATTTACAAATGTTCCGCTTTTTCTACGCTAAGTTGTCTACTGCTGTCCTACAGTGTGTCCCTTTTCACATTCATATCTCTTATCAGTTGTCTAAAAAGCAGTGGCGAAAGGACTTGGGTTAAGACGCAGCAGGTCGCTATGCAAGTTAGGTTCCAAAAGTATAAGAAAATAAAATATATAAATGCAACGTAAATTTTAATCTAATAGTAGTTGTATATTATTGTTTGAAATAACTCCACATGTTGTATATGAGTTGATAATGTTTTAAATACAGAGGATATTGTGAGTAAAATTTCCACGAACCTAACACGCTGGCGTAGCAGGGGGAGAAGTGATACTCCCACGTGGCGCGTCCCAGGTGGCGGATACGGGGTCCTAAGCGGCTTGCTGGCGGACTTGAGGGAAATAAAATACCTCTCGCGGACCAAACACACAACCCCCCTGTGGGTTGGGGGACGCAGACCAAGAATACACCCACGTTATTCCCTGCCTGTCATAAGGGGCGACCAAGGAACCACGAAACTACTTGTGATTAGTACCACCATGCGGAGAACATCATGGTTCGCTTTTACTTGCGCGTAGTACCACTATATTAGGTACCAAATAGGTTTGTGATTAGTATTATAGGAGCACCGTGCGATCGGCTTCTGCAGTACCTGTGATTAGTACCACCATATGAGCGGGACCATGAGATGATAGCTACCATGGTCCTGCCTTGTCTGTGATTAGTACCCACTCTATGAGGAACACCACGGGATAGTGCAGGTCCCTGTGGCTTGTACTCTTATGTGATGAACACCATAGGTTTGCGTTGCCTGTAAATGGCGCCGCAAGGTGAGAAAACCCATAGGTCTGTATTGCATGTCGAATTTCATAACCTGTGTGTAGTACCATAATGTGTGGAATACCGCAAGTCTCTGCTACTTTTGATTAGTACCGCAACATGACAAATACCATATTCTACCTTCCTAGAGGTAAGTAACGTAATGCGGGGCCGATAACTTGGATTTTCGACCCCCTTTAGACTGCAAGCATCATCCATTCAGTGTTACGCTATAGCAACAGTCCCTTGGTCAGTAATCCTATTGTTTTACGTCAGTTTCTGTGAATGTAAGGCATTGCGGGTCGCATCCACTGATTGCTTTCAATTCATGTTCATTCATTCTTCGTCCTCACGTATTGAGTTCTGGTCAGTGGTGAATTTAGGACTTTTAATTTGTCATACCATTTCGTACCATTAGGGGCCGATGACCTCGATGTTAGGCCCCATTAAACAACAAGCATCATCATAATCATGAGTGAAATTTTGTAAATATTGTAAATTTATTAATGACGAGCTGTGTGTTTAAAAGAAAAAAGTTAGTGTAAATTGTATAATACTGTTTTTTTAGGAAATTGTCTTCCTGTCTGTTCATTGACAATTTAATGCTTGATAGTAAGGTATTTTTGTGTACCATTTGCCACCAAGGTAGACACCTCCATTGCATTTGAAGTTATTTTGATTTGATTGTTCATTTCCGCTCTTATATTTTTCTAAATGGGAGATAAATTAATTATACTCTCCTTGTGCCACTGTGAAATTTATTTTCTCAGCTGTTTCTTGTTTGGTCCTATATATTTTATTCCCTTACTTCTTTATTCTACTTTTCTTATTTCTTACTTACAGCCTTCTGAAGATATTAAGGAGGAAATATTCGTAGAAGAACATACTGATGATCAGCTGTTGCCGTACATCAAAGAAGAAACAAAGTACGTACACTACGAATCCTATATGGAACATATTGTACCTATTCACAGTTGTGTTCAGTAGTGGTTGGTTTATGTCCAAAAGCTGGCCATTTTCATCAGTTTAATCGTTTCTTTACAAAGTTTCATTTAAACGCTAATATCTTAAAATTCTGTTGGTTATATTTATCTAAAATATTCAGGAAATGTATGATCATATTTTTGTTCCGTCATGTAGTTATACTGAATATATATTAATATATATTAAATGATGATATATATATATATATATATGTATGTATACAAAAATAATCTCTGGGAAAGTTAGATATTTTTGTAGTGTATTTCTTTACAATACCATTAAGCAACCATGTAAAATGTGTCCTTTCCTTCACTGTCAATGCATCATTTGTTCATCACATTCTTATTATCTGAAATGCCGTCTGCAACTATTACCTCCAGATAGTCTCAGTAATTTTGTACGTTCGTACTGTACCAGGAACCTTGTGTGGCCTGAAACATAATTTTATTTAATGGAAGTCAGCGCAGCGGGGGTACCCTAGCATGCGATGTATCGCAACAGAACGGTTCGAGCATGCATACAGCAAGCAAGATACGTCACGCAGAGCGTGATGCAGCTATCACATGAACACCCCCTGATATTGTCGAACATACTACAAGAAATTGTACTAAATTTGGAACCCACTGATGTATCAATTAATGAGATACGCCATCGTATAGCCCATTTTTTAAAGGCAAACATACTGCAATTTCATTAATGTCGTCCTACGGACTTAAAGAGTAATTCAGGTATTAAAAAAACTTGATTTTTCCACGAGAGGAGGAAGCTGAGCTCGGCAGATTGGTAAAAAAGAACGGGGTTTTGCTAGGTCAAGTCAGTTCAATACTCAAATCGCTGCCGTCGTGTAGTCATGCCGTCTCACATGAACGGGTTCGCGAGGTTCGAACCTAAAACATCACATCGTACGAACTCTACGGTAAAGTTTTCGCCAAGACTTATAAAACAATAACTCGTGTTGGAACTTAGAAACGTTTCTAGTGATATGATACTAACATAATTATTTCAAAGTGTTGTCAATGATTTATGATATTTAATTTCTGTACAGACTTAGTACTTTCCACTGCAAATCGAACAAACTTAATTGATTTAAACTTCCAATCAGGCTAGAATACACTGAAGGTCTCCCCTCTTGTTGTTACTCGTACAATTTCACCGGATATTCAAACTGTCACTCCCAATAAAAACAGATACTCCTGATTTTTTATTTTGTTGAGTTATATATTATTCTTTATAATGCGTTTATAGGAGTCACTTAAACATGTAATCCAGAGGTGTTCTGCAATTCAAACACTATTTTGTGGAAATAAGGCATAGATATTAGACATAGGCTTTAAGGGAGAAAATTTGAACATAGTAAGTTTTATGTTAGGATGTGCAAAATATCCATTGTGTCCCATTTCTATAACAGATTATTCATCAACCTGCTTCTTGTTATTCTGCTCTTTTAATATTAGTCCTGCCTGGTGTTGTGATTCATTGTCTCCAGTTAGTTCGGTCACGGGCCATGTTTCTATGTAGTCTCACAGCTTTCAGGTCATTTGTTCTATGCTGTCTTGTTTGTCCCCGGTATTCATGTTCGCTTCATTACAAAATCCATAATTTTACACAAAAATTTTAAAATTGTGTTAGTAGTTAACAGGAAGGTAAATGAAGACTGTTATACTATAGGATTGCCCACTTTATCATTTAAGGGCTGTCCAAGAATTTTTTGTTAACAAAATTTCACTTTTTTGAGACTATCTAGCAACTACAAAAATGCATTTATTTTTATGTTTCTTTCGCCGAACTATCATCGTTAGTGTTCTTGATGTCTCCTACTAAATGTATTAGTTTATCACCATTTCAAACAGAATTTTAACACCTTCTTTCAAAAATTCAAAATTTCCAAAATAATTTTTCATTTCTTCGTTCTCAGTTTTTGAACGGGGATATATTTTTTCTCAGTTCTAGTACAAGATATTCCTAAATTAATTATCATCAATTTGAGACCTTTTCGAGGTAGATATCCGATTTAGAACTCGACTCATTGTTGTTCGAACCTGAAAAGAAAACATAGTTTTTAGTTTTGAGTAAATTTAAAGGGTTGTATTATGATTAGACCTCTTTCTTTTTACCTGAAAGTATTAGAATTCTCCCGCTGCATAGGTGCGACCTTCCCCTTCAAGTTTCTTGTCCTATTTCAGTTTTCTTCTTCCCCTGAGGTACCTTCTTCGCTGTCTTTGTTCAGAAGTGCTCTGAGGCTGACTTATGCGTACACATGCCTCATCAGCTTGTGACACTCCTGATGCTGAGTACATATCAGGCACAAACTTAATTCTTCCTAAAACCTTTATTTGAACCTTGTTTCTACAATTAAAGTGTAAAATTGCATCCATGACACCCAGTTTGAGAGTGGATAGCCCCACATATGTATCTTTTCTACACCTCTTCCATACCGTACCGTTGCATGACTCATTGGTATTTTGAGTCAAACCATGAAAACATTTGAATAACATTTTTTGGATTACAGAGCCTTTCATACACAGGCTTCATTGCATGTGCCAACGGCCGTAGCCATTTTGAAGCACCAGATCCTGTGAGATCTCCGAAGTTATGCAACATTGGGCGTGGTCAGGAGTTGGATGGGGTGTCACACGCTGTTGGTGGGGGTAAGAGAATGGAGGAGCAGAAAGGAACTGGCCACTCTTCTGCATGTAAACTACAGCTCAGGAACACCTCTGCGGAGGTTCGAACCTGCCTTTAGGCAAAATAACCCTTACCTTACCATTGCATTAGAAATTCCAGTGGTATTCCTGCTTTATACTTATAATTTTCAAGTAGTTTGCCAGCTGTGGCTCGTTGGTATAAACACCAGCTGTCTGTTCCTATAGGGCACCTGTGGTGGGGAGGCACTTTATGGGCAGTCAAATGATACAATGTTGCCCATAGAGCATTTGTCATATCTTTTATGAAACTGTAGTTGGAACGCAAAGCAATTCCAAAATAATTCTGACACTTGTCTCTCAGTGTTCCAGTTGATTTGCCTCTACCACCCATGGTTTGTTATGTTGTACAATTTTTCTAAGAGCTGTTCCTAAATGCTTTTTATAGTGGCCCACACATTCCAATTTATTGACTTCTTTACCATTGTGTGGATTGGAATCACACACTATCTTGTAACTTTTGCAATCCCCATCCCCATAGAAATCTACATACTCCAGACCTCTACTCTCACCTGAGCGAGAAAATATTTTTACTGTTCCATATTAGGCGAAGACTCACTGAAATTTTTGGCAAAGACTGTAGCATGATCCAGCTTTCCAACCTAAATACAATGGGGAATGCATATAATCATTTGAATGCTTCTTACATCCCATACAGTTTCTGGACATTATCTCAACAACGAATATACATTAAAGGCACACAGGCAAACAGGCAACATGACAATATTTTCACTAAAAACACGCAGTTATGGAAACCATGGAAGCTCACAATACCAAATAGTATTACTGCTGCATACAAAGAATACGCATGTGGAGCCATCTATGGAAAGCTATTCTTTAACAACGAGCGCCAAACTTGAAATAAATCGAAAGGAACCATGAAATTCTCCGTGCAGCGAAGCCACGCCCATCTTAGACCGAGACACGGGTGCACTGTTCCCGTTATATCAATTTTCTGAGCATATTTATGCACGAAAGATGTATGTACTATACATTTCCTTAAAGTAGAAGAATAAATCTTTCATTAGAAAACAAAAATGAAAAAGTGAAAATTCTGTCTAAATACGCCATTTCAAACGTTTATGAATACCTTAAACACGTAATCCAGAGGTGCTCTGTCATTCAAACACTGTCTGTCTGGTCATCAGCCCAGAGGCTGGTTGGATCCTCAAATAGCACCACCAAAGGTTATGCGGTTATAAGGAAACCCCAAAAACCAATGGCAGCACCAAAATGAGGCGTACATTTAATGGAAATAAGAACATAGATATTAGACATAGGCTTTAAGGGAGAAAATTTGAACATAGTAAGTTAAATGTTAGGATGTGCAAAATATCCATTGTATCCCATTTCTATAACAGATTATTCATCAACCTGCTTCTTGTTGTTCTGCTCTTTTAAAATTAGTTCTGCCTGGTGTTGTGAATAATTGTCTCCAGTTAGTTCGGTCACGGGCCATGTTTCTATGTAGTCTCACAGCTTTCAGGTCACTCGTCTTATGCTGTCTTGTTTGTCCCTTGCGCCTCTTTTCACCTACTTTCTGTGTATACGCTTGATTTCTCAATATATCGTCCCCTGCACGCAAATATACCCAAACCAGCGCACACGCCTTTCCTAAATTTTCTTCTTTATCGGTGCAATGCTGGAACGTTTTCTAATAACATCATTTGAAATGTGATTTAGTCTAGTTATGTCAGCCGTTCACCTAAGCGTCTTCGTATCCATGATGCTTAGTTGGCGGTTACCTCCTCTTTAGCTGGCCAGCAATCGTTGCCATAGAAAACGACAGGACGGATAACAGTTCAGTAGATATTAGATTTCAGGTGGTCCTTCATCCGACGGTCGCAAGGGCGCCCGTTGTCATTCTCAACTTCAGCCAGGGTTTGTTTATCCCTAAGTTGACTTCATCAGTAAGTCGGCCATCATCAGAGATTTTGGAAGCAAAATACTTAAATTTCTCTTCTCGTACTATATTTTCACCGTCATCATGCATGCTTCCAACTTCTCGGCGATGTAATGTCATATATTCTCTATCCTTTTTGTTGAGACGCGGGACGTATTGCGCTAGTGTATTGTGCCAATCTTCCGTTTGGCGCTTATTCTCTGCACCATTTGCATACAGATGTGTCCATGGTATTGGAATGTGCAGGTCTTATGTAATGGTGTCCGTCAAAAGAATGAACAGCAGTGGTGATACGGAAGGGCCTTGGTGGAATTGTACAGTTTCGCGGACGTCATCAGACGCTCTTGCGACAGCTTCAGCATAACTCCTCGGTTCTACATAGATCAATTATTCCCTCTCAACAAGGTGCTCTGTAATGCCAGGCTCTTGTAGCGCTGACTGATTAGGTTATTATGTACCGGATGGAAGTCCTTATCAGGGTCCAAAAAGTCATGATGAAGCCTCTTATTCTTTTCGAAATACGTCTCACGTAACAGCCTTGCAGCGTGTGTTGCTCCTGTTGCGCCACAATTTTACACAAAACCAGCTTGGCTTGTTGTGTGTTCGTTTAAATCGCTAATTCTTTTGTCGATGATTTGTTCTCTGCCTGGCTGAGAAGTATGATCGGACGGTAATTAGAAAAATTGGCAGGACTTCTCTTATGTTTGAATGGATACTCCGTCGTCAGTTTGTTGGTTCTTGACCTTCTTTGATGATCTGGTTGAAAAGCTTGCTTTAGCCACACTGCTGCATCCACCCATTGAGAGAAACAATACTCTGCCGGAAGATAATCAGGACAGACGGCTTTCCCTGGTGTCATTTCATTCAACATAGCCTGGATTTGGGTGACGTCAATTTCCTATATTGGACCTTCAACAGCGGCGGTGATTGGGATTGGTAGGTACGGAAATTCCAAGATTGAAATTTTGTCAAAGTAGTTAAGCCAGTGTACTCGCGCTTCCCGCCAGTCGAGTAGAAAACCGTCTGTTTCCTAATTGATGATGTAGAACTTTCCGTGTTTCGATGCCCCGATTTGACTAGCCGTTAAATATTCCGCTCGTTTTAGCGCATGTCAAGTTTCATATATAGACCTGCTTACCGCTTTGCTTTTGTTACAGCGACAAGCTCCTTCACTTTACTACTGGCTGCCTTGTAGGCATTCCAACGAGCAAGAAACTCGTTTTACAGCTGTTTCTTCAACCGTATTGCATACATAACATCGTCATTCCGAAACCACGTGTCATTGTTAATCCTCCATTTTCGTCGCCCTGACTTATTTGTTCCAGGAATGGAGCGTGCGGCGCCTTTCAGTTTAGTCCAGCTCGCTTCTAATATGGTGACTTGTGGCACTGTAACGTTTGCAACAATGTTGGCCACCTTCTTCAGGCGTCACCGTTTGATCCAATTTGGTCCATTTCCTGCGAAGTATTGAGCTCTTGGTGACTATCCGCATCTTACAGATAACTGGTCGATGTTGCATCGCAACGGTTTCGTAAGGAACAACTGTTGTCTCTAGAACATCTTTGAGATTCCTTCGTCTGACAAGGATGTAGTCAATGTGCGTTGGATGGGAGCGATTGTAGTAAGTGACTAGGTGAATATCACGTTCTTTGTACCGTGTGTTCGCGATGATCAGTTTCTGCATAATCGGGAAATTGTTGGCAGTCATCTTTCTTCTGAACATATCCATGAAGGCCATGGACTGCGTGTGCTTCTTTTCTCCGTCCGACACGTGCATTCAGAGAAACCGGCCACGATAAGATAGTAAGCAGTGTTCTAGTCAGGTAGTGCTCAGAAGGGATTTTTGGTTTCCTTGCCAAAACCATTAGTTGTTCTTCGGCTTCCATTGTACATCAGTTAGTAATCGCACCCCGCTTCGCATGACTTTTCTCCCCTCAATCTTTTTTTTGCACCTCACAGATGCCTATATGCCTTCTCTCATGTGCTGTGTCTAATTTGCTAATTCATCCAGACATAGTTCAGTGATGGGTTACAGAATGGTGGTACTCGCTTGCCTAGCCGTCACTGCCCACGCGACGGTAACCCTTGGATACGTTTCATGCTGACTGGGCCCTGCCAAAGCGCGTCCCTCCCAGAGGACGCCCGAACCTTGGTTCCGATTCCATGAGACATATTTCTGTAAACATGTGACAGTATTATTTTACGGCCGGCGTGTCTTGAAGGTTTTTGGAGCTCATGACAGCAGGTAGTTACGCCGTTCCGGACATGGGGAACAGACATTCTGTGCAGCCCCTCCTCTAGAGTTGAAACGCTATGCTCCTTTCTGCAATAACTTGCAGAAATGTAGAGTAACTCTTCTGCCAACTGCTCCGTACCGAACGTCTCCATCTCCTCCAAAATCGCCATTAGAGACTTTGTGCGTGTTTCGTCCGCGAGAGCTACCATATTTTGCTCAATTCTGCCGGCAGGCAAGTAGGCAACCCGTGTCAATCTCCTGGGAAGTGCCACATTATCCAGCAATATAGCTGATTCGTGGAGAATATTTATCAATGCAAAATGAAATACCATTTTACTGAAAAACTAATTGTTAACCTGATAAATCAATGCATTATCACGTAAAGAAGAATGGCCAGTCTTTTCCACCTTTTATTTGGCGTGATATGCCACTGAACGTATGACATAAAATCCTGTGTCATATTGTTTGTGCCTTGTTGCCTAGTGGTATCAACATCAATATCCAGTGTGATAATCATGAGGTCTAGCATGTCGTATCTGGAATCAATGTCCCCATTTTATTTGTCCACTTATTTTCTCCTAAGAGTGCAGTATCAACACGTGGTCGAGCATCCCGTTACTTTGCTTGTGACGAAGTTATGCATTCAACTGGGCCATGAGAATTCAGTGCATCCACCATGAGTTGAGAAGTACCAGTTCTTTTTACAATATGCTTTGGCATGCGTGATCGACTTTTCCCATGTGCATGTTGA
The DNA here is from genome assembly GCF_040414725.1 of Anabrus simplex. Lineage (NCBI taxonomy): Eukaryota > Metazoa > Arthropoda > Insecta > Orthoptera > Tettigoniidae > Anabrus > Anabrus simplex. The sequence goes on from NC_090279.1 coordinate 41,646,302, forward strand.
AAACGGATCTGACCTTTAACCAAGAAATTTTTATTTCTCGCTCTTCTTTCATAGAATATGCGGTGGGAAGAGAGGCTTAGACTTAGATGCTATCCAACTATGTCATGAAGACACTAAAATATTCACGTTGTCCGCGATCTTTTGAAATAAAAAGAATCCCATTCCTTTCTTTGCATAGGATCAATATCCACTATGGTGCAGTTCAACGCCTTGTCTTCACGAGTTTTGGCTCAAGCCTTGATTTTCATGTTCCTTCTAGCAGTAGTGTTAAAGGAACACTTGTAAGAATATTCAGACATGATAGCTTGAATTTGGTTTCAAATTCAGGATATCAGAACATAGTAATGAAACACCTTCTCGACACACCTCATGGTGTATACCGGAGAGCGGTCCATCCCTTTGTTTTCATCCTGGCTTTTTATCATAATGCTTCGCTTTGTCCCATTCTTATTTACTTGCATTGAATAGGTTGAACCACTTAATTTCTTGCTTTAATTTAATTTCAGAAGTTAATAGTTGAAGCTGTGATAAACTTCTCCTAAAATAATACAAGGTCATAGCAAAGTGCACCGGACTACATTGTAGAAGTTACTGGAATAAACAGACCGTATTTAACTTTTGTTACCGCTCAATTTCTGCTCTTCGTCGTCCTCTGTATGTATGGATATACTGGTTTATTTTACGCACTTTTGCATAATAATATTTTGCATTTTTATTATTTTATTTCTATTAGTGACTGAATTCCAAGAATCTTAAAAAGGAACACAAAATATATACCCTCGCAATTTTCTCCGCACTCTAATAATATGCATTCAAGAAACTCACCGAGACTAGAATCTTCGCCGTTCAAAAATCAAGGGCATCAGTTTAGTGGTTGAAGATACTCAGTGCTATTCAACATCTAGATCCTCCCCCGTAATGACATTGAAACTCCCACAGTAGAGCTCTATTAATAAGCCATCAGATACTGTGTTTAGATTTGTGGAGCCTTCCGGCATCAATATGAGAATTTTGTGTTTGGTGATTTCAACAGTCAGAATACAATATGGGGCTACCCAGGTACCGACAAAAGAGAAGAGGCTGGCGTAGAATGGGCAGATTCGTGCGATCTAATTATACTGCATAACAAACTTCCAGCATCATTCAACAGTGCGAGATGGAACATGGATATAATCCAGATAATAACTTACAGTACCCGCGTATGCAAACATATCTCAGTTATCAGGGAAATAAGTGGGGCAAAAATCCCTCATCGTCCTTCATTACAGACGGTTATGCCCTCCTGCGTTCAACCGTCGACCCTCTGTGAATTTACTAAACGCCTCCATAATCCTCTATTTGCAACCAGTTCTGTGGCTTCGTCTTAGATTCATACGTCTTACCTTTAAATCTTTAGAATCTGAGTTCCTCTTCGAAGAAGATATCATTTTATGAAGGCTGATTAGGAGAAATGTACCATTTTACTGGACGAGAACATTCTGAACATAGAGCTTTTTACTGAATCATATAATTATTTTGCAAATATCGTGAAGCATTGTTCTCGTATCTGAATTCCCTGAGGCTGCACACTATATACAGAAACTAGGGGAATATTGTGAAACTATCGTGATCTCTTTGACAACGATCCTTTGAGCTCTGAAACCGTCCAAGCTGCGGAAGTTCCCTTAAAAGCGATATCCAATAACAGGAGGGATGGAGGAGACTGATATAAGGAAGAGCAGCCACAATTCCTGGAGGTTTCTTAAGCATCTGAGTTGAAAACCTGACAGCTAGAGAGGGTCATGCGAATGTAGCATCTAAAAATATTGTCCGCCACCTCGTTGAGAATCGTAAACCTCACCATCACACTTCAAAATTTTACGGTCAGAAGAATTAGAGTTTAGTCACCTTATGCGGCTTTTCACCGAGCTCGATAGCTAGAGTCGCTTAAGTACGTTCAGGTTCCAGTATTCGGGAGATAGTAGGTGCGGGCCCCACTGTCGGCAGCCCTGAAAATGGTTTTCCGTGGTTTCCCAATTTCACACCAGGCAAATGCTCGGGCTATACCTTCATTAAAGCCACGGCCGCTTCCTTCCCACTCCTAGCCCTTTCCTGTCCCATTGTCGCCATAAGACCTATCTGTGTCGGTGCAACGTAAAGCAACTAGCAAAAAAAATATATGCGGTTTTTCTAGCGGTGAGCCGGGAGGGATAGACATATCAGATTAAAGCAGATTAACCTCGAACATACTACGCTGTCGTGATAACTCCAACATGGGGCGTCCCAGGTGGCAGATAGGGGGAGTCCTACCCGATTTTCCGGCCGACTTGTGCGAAATAAAATTTATCTCGCGGACCAAACACTCAAACCTCTGTGGGTGGGGGACGAGTCCAAGGGATGCTGAATTTTCAACCAAATTACCTGTGTTTATTTCCATCATCCTTCTGATTAGACCCACTATGAAGTAAACCTATGGGAATGCGTTCCGAGAAATAACACGGGTCTGGGTTTTAGTTATCATTAGTACCCACTGTTTGAGGAACACAACGGGATGGTACGGGTTCCTGAAATATGTAGAATTATGTGACGAACACCATGGATTTGCGTTCTGGGGAACACCACGGGTCTGGTTTATTTATTTATTTACTCGTGTCAGAATCATACTTAATCATACAGTAAAAGTAAAATAATTTCAAACTACGAAAGTTCCAAAAATTAACAAACATAGGATATTGACCAAATTTACTGTACATCTAGATGCTGTTTTCCAAAACTGAGCCACACCTAGGGCATTGTAATCAGCAAGCATTAAATGATGCCCTGAGCATGAAAATGAGCTGAAAGGACATTGATACATATGGTTCACTGGTTTTTTTCTTCACCGCAGTCGCACTTGCTGTCCTCTGATGTGAAGCCCCATAACTTAAGTGATTACTTCGCCCTGCTGACACCCGTTCTTAATCGGTTAAGGGACCTCCAAACACTCCAGTCTTCATTACACCCAGCCGGAAGATATTCACGTTTCCTCATCCATTATTGCTGCTTAGATTTCCATAAGGAATGTCTTGCCTTTTCAGGTGGTCCTTTCAAGGGCTTTGATGTCTGGAGGGAACTTTTCCTGGATTTCAGCCTAGATTGAGATTGTTGATGACCAAACACCGGGTGAGCTTCAACATTCTCAATCTTTAGTCGTTCTTGATCAGCAGCGATTTCTCGACGATTACTTGGAGGTGAAACATCAGCAAGTCAGTGTATCTTCTCAACAGGGGTAGGTTTCAGGCATCCTGTGATTAATCTACAAGCTTCATTCAGGGCAGGTCCACAGCGTGTATTGATCTATACCACACAGCGGATGCGTATTACGCAGCAGTGTAACACAGAACCAATGCAGTGGTTCTAAGAACTTGTGGCTTTGCATCCCAGTTTGTACCTCTCAGTTTCCTCAGGATGTTGTTTCTGGCATTGACTTTGTGATTGATGTTGAAACAGTGCTTTCTGAAAGTAAGTGAGCGGTCCAGCGTTACGCCTAGGTACTTTGGGGTGAAAGAATGTTCCAGGAGGGTTCCATTCCAAGAGACGTGTAATATCCTTGATGCCTCTCTGTTCTTGAGGTGGAAAGCACAAAACAGAGATTTTGACGAATTCGGCTTTAGGTGGTTAGCCTTGTATTATGTGAATAATTCCTTCCGAGCGCTGTCAAGTGTGAGTTCTACCTCTTCAATAGTTGCACATTGGCAGGCTAGTGCAAGGTCGTCTGCATATATGAAACTTCTTGTTTTATTACGGAGTGGTTGGTCATTGGTATAACTAATAAATAACAATGGAGCCAGTACACTTCCTTGGGGCAATCCATTTTTCGGTGATCTCCATCTGCTTCTTTGTCCTTGAAAGTAAAAACTGCGGTTCTGCAACAAGGTTGACATCAGTCTGGTAAGTTTTGAATCTTTCGTGAGTGTAAAGATCTTCTGAAGCAGTTCACTCTTATCATATGCAGCACTGAGGTCAATGAAAGCTACTCCTGTAGTTTGTCGATATTCATAACCGTCCTCAATGTTCTGCGTGTGGTTGAGAACTTGTGCAACAGCATTTTTGCCTGGTTTAAAGCCTTCCTGTTGTGGAATCAGGTTTTTGTTAATAGTCTGGATTAGTCTGTTGAGTATCATTCTTTCAAAAATTTTATGTAGGTGGCACAGGAGAGATATGGTCTGTAGTTCTTTGGGTCTCTGTTGTCCTATCCAGGCTTTATAACAGCAATTACATGTGCTTTGCTCCACAATTTAGGAATATTGGACATCTGTAAGCAGTTATTATAAAACTGTAGCAACCATTCTTTCGTGTATCTTCCAATGTTCTTTATTTGCTCAACTCGCATATCATCAAAACCCTCATCTTTACCTGATTTGCACTTGATAATTGCATTTTCCAACTCAGTGAAATTGAAATGGTGCATGAGCTCAGATGTTTCTTCATCCCTACCCGCAGGTACCTTCAACATAGCTCTCCGGGTTTTGGCTTCTTGTTTTATTATGTGATTCATGAGAAGTTGGTGGGCAATCTGATTGGCTGTAACAGAAGAATGTGTGTTACTCATGGTTGGATCTCTGCTCAGCTTCTTTAGGAGTCTCCAGGCCTTTCGGCTGCTCTGCGTCTTATCCAATTCTTCCATTAATTTTGACCAACTCTGTCTTTTCGGTGAGCCTATTAGTGAAGTTAGGGCATGTGCTGCTGTAACAGTTTCCTCCCCTATTGGTTTCTCTTTGAATAGCTTTTAGTAGTCATTTAGTTGCGAGACTGCTTCCAGATTATGACCTTCGATGTAACTAGTGCGACATCCACGGGGAATAGATTTACTAGAACTTTCCTTAACAGCCTCAGTGACCTGTTCGTATGATTCAGGAATTGGTTTGTTGTTTTGGACCATATCATCCAGTAAAGCAGAGAATTTTGACCAGTCTGCCTTTTTGAAGTTGTGTCTACGACGAAAGGTAACATACTGAGGTCGGATAGCGGACTAAAACTGACATAGGATTGGCCTGTATTGAGACTTAGGAACTGGGTTGCATACTCCCTTGCTGCATTGTTCTCCTATGTTATTAGTGCCGAAAATCAAATCTGGTTGATATCCTCTTCTCCAACCACTGTTAAAACACGGTGGCATTTTACTATCATGAATAAGAGAGAGTTCCATAGCATCTGCCCAGTGTTGTAGTAGCTCGCCATTGTCGTAACTGTGTTCATATCCCCATTCGGTACTGTGACAGTTAGAATCTATGTGTCTGTTGTTTACCTGTGATTAGTACCCACTATGTTAGGAACACCACGGGATAGTACGAGTCTCTATGATTAGTACCTACTATGCTAGGAACGCCATGGTTTTGCGTTGCCTATTATTGGCGCCGTTATGTGAGGCACCATAGGTCTGCGCTATCTGTGCGCAGTACTTTACCTGTGAGTAGTACCGCAATGTGAGGAACACCCTGAGTATACCTTACTTGTGACTAGTACCGCTGCATGAGAAATACCTTGGTTCTGCTTTACTAGGTATACGTACCATTATGAGGGGCCGTTGGCCTGGATTTTGAACAAAAACGTCATCGATTCAGGGATGTGCTTTGGGAGCAGCCCCTTGGTCAGTACATACCACTATTCTAAGTTCATAATCATTGTATTCGGGGCATTGATTTGGAATTATTTGTACATTTTAATACTGTGAGCTGGATCTGCTGATAATTTTACATTCGTTTTCTTCTATTCATTATTCATATTCAAGATTTGAATTGTGGACGTTGAATGAATTTTTAGAATTTAAAATTGTTATTACATTTCGTACCATTAGGGGCCGATAACCTAGATTCTAGGCCACTATGAACCGGGCGAGTTGGCCGTGCGCGTAGAGGCGCGCGGCTGTGAGCTTGCATCCGGGAGATAGTAGGTTCGAATCCCACTATCGGCAGCCCTGAATATGGTTTTCCGTGGTTTCCCATTTTCACCCCAGGCAAATGCTGGGGCTGTACCTTAATTAAGGCCACGGCCGCTTCCTTCCAACTCCTAGGCCTTTCCTATCCCATCGTCGCCATAAGACCTATCTGTGTCGGTGCGACGTAAAGCCCCTAGCAAAAAAAAGGCCACTATGAAAAAGAAAAGTAATGATAATAATAATAATAATAATAATAATAATAATAATAATAATAATTACATCACGAAGAGGTGGAGTAGACTTGGCTAATTGTTACACAAGTTGTAGTTCCATCATGAGGAAAGTGATCACTATACAGCTCAGGAGATTTCTGGGTGTGGCTGTTGTATGTTGTGTGCAGTCTGAAGTATCTACACTTAGCCAAGTTGTCAACAGTCTTTCCTCTGTTATACATAACGGACAGGCGAGGCAAGTTCAGATCAGTTTGTAGGAACACGTCCATTCCACATGTCGACCTCAAGCGTTGCCATATCCTCACTTCCATGGCAGTTTCCATCCATTACGTCTTCGAAGCTACGCCAACAATGTGTTTTATGTTTCTTTCCAGAGAAATTACTTGCCATTTCGGGTTTCTCTTGTATTTACTGGATGTCACACCTTGAGTATACTATTGACGTTCATACAGAGCTGATTCTTGAGAATGCTGCGCTCAGTTCCCGGCGAAATATTGGCAGCTACTAACGCAATTCGACCACGGCATACAATGAAGACACCAGCCGTGAAAGACTAAACCGACATTCTCAAAGAGTTCAGAAATCCCTCGAGCATTAAGAGCGTGCACTAGTGAAGTGATGACCCGCATCTCCAAGGACATCTTAAAATATCTTCCTTACAACATATCTACCCAAAACTCTATATTCTCTTGGTCTTATGCCTGTAGTTCCACGTCTCCTTTGCTAGTGTTCTCTGTCGCTGGACCACCCAAAAGGTGCCTTAGATGATGAGATCCAAGTTCGATACAAAGCACAGGCCCGTTTCGACCAAGACAGGTGTAAGGTTATTCCTGACCTAAGATCGGGCGGCATGATTGCCTAGTATCATTGCCGCTGAGACGGCTGTGGTTAGAGTTCCGGCGCGGAGTGTGGGAGTTATGAAATTAAGAAGACATCCTTCTTGTTCGGATTCCACATTAAACTAGAAACCCTTGGTCATGATCAAGGTATCTATGTTCAGGAAAGGCAGCAAATTTCCTTTCAGAAGAGACTGATTCATCTTGGTGGTGCTTTATTTCCAGTTGTCCAGAGACGTTTTAGTTAACTCTTAAATTGACTAAACTATATGATATTGGTTTGGATATAAGAGATATACGAACCGTTGCCAACCTGTATTAAAATCAGTCCGCATCTGTTAAGGTTGATAACACCAACAACCGTGCTATTGAAATTAAGCAAGGGATGAGGCAGGGCTCTGTTATAACTCCACTCCTCTTCAATATCTACTGTGAAAGGGTGTTTTTAATCACTGCAAGGAAAACAGGATATCATCATTTTTAATGAAATCGTAATAAATAATATGCAATACGCATATGATACTTTTCTGTTTGCAATAAGTGCTGATGATTCACAGATATTAGCAAACTGATTGGTCAAACAAAGTTGTGCGTTTAAACACAAAAATACTTTGTGACCGTTAGAAAACATGTCTGGCACATCACTGGAGCGTGTACTGTACTGCTCAAGTCACACTGATCCATTACCTTCAGTTTATAGCGACAACGAGAGACACAGGCACAATTTACCATTCAGTGGTGGAGCGCAGAGATATCGATATGGTCCTTGAACCTAAGGTTTGACTTGATTCAAATGCTAATCATTTCTTCAGAACATGGCCTGTGAATATGAACTTCCTTCCTCTAGTCTTTCAAGGTGTTCTCGATTTTATGTTTATGGATGTATTTCAATCATTTGCAAAATTTACCAAAACCAATGAGTAGATCAGAAGCGATAAGAATCTGTCACAATACAAAACAATAGAAAGTATCATGTCAAGAAATAAGTACTTCTGAAAAGGAAATTGATATTTAATAAGGGTACTTAAATGTTTATGATGGAAGTTGATTCAGTCCTGGCTGGCAATGTCTCACTATTGGTCCCTATAGGGTGTGGTGGGATCTCCCCTTTCAGTTGCACATTCCGGAAAAGAATACCCCTTACAAGGTGCATCATGATGAAAGTAGAGATTCTTTTTGCAAACAGCACAATGATTCCCTTGTTCCTTGCCTTGCAGGCTTCTCGTAACTGTAAGCGTCCTGGCACGCGCACTGACACCAACCCACCCACCCCCCGCCCCCCCACACACACACACTTAAACTAAAACTGCTCATTAATATTTTTCCAACCATGCCTATTTAAATATCAGTTGACACTTAACTTGCGGGTTCAGATGATTTATGCATACCAAGCGTGTTCCGGAATTAATATTGTAATGGTTATGTCCTGCAGAAGACGAAATAAAGTGTTCCATTTTAAGACATCACGGCTAATACACGTCACTTGGTGTAGAATTGAAAATGTTAACTGCAGGAAAATACGCGCCATCATTGCTGTCCAGTGTTGGGACGCCTGTTTTGTGTCATTATAATATGCTGTAACTATCAGTTAAGAAATGAGTGATAGTAAAACCAAAAGTTACTTCCAGAACATTCGTCAGTATAGTGATGCACTTGCATTTACTTCCCTCCAAGTGGATATGATAAATATAAAGAAATAACAAGCGGTAAGTACAACTGTCGAATATTGTACTGATTTGTGTATTCCTTAGTTCACCAGGGGCTACTCCACCGCATACGTTTAAAAACATGCGAGATTTCTCGCACGGGTCCCCTAGTTCTACATTATTAACAATTAACTTTCTGAGATGGCCAGCTATCTTTCAGCTGTTAATTTTAAAACTATAATTGGTTTTACAGTAAAAGTAATGATTTTCATAAATTTACTACTTGTTAATTTGTAATTCACCCATGTGTCATGGAAATTTATTTGATCCAACCTAATCTCTTCCCTTTGGAGATGTTTAACACATGAACGTTTCTCTATACCCAGATACCTTTGATCCATGTTTCCCGTTTACAGCACATACCGTGCAATTCACTAGTGTTTTCTTACACATCTCTGAGTATTAGCTTCAAAATATTCCATGGGATAATTTGGACGTCAGTTTATCTTCAAGTAAGTGTATACTTTGTTTCTTAATATGGATAGATCTGTGTTGATATAGGACAGTCGAAGTTAATAGAACTATTTTGATAAAACTATTTCTTGATTGTTGTCTCTTTTTGTCTGTCCCTCAGTGAGAGAATTTGTTTGTTGTATGGTGTGGTACTGAATGTTCACATTGTGAACACGGGTTAGTTGAAGTGAATTGTTTTCGAGTGTTTTACTCTAACCGATTTTCTGTTAGGATCAACTTACGTAAGCTTGTTCACTTCAAGAATCATGTCTTTCGCTGTTTTTCTGAGTAAGGTTCATTCGCGGGGTTATTTCGTAATGTGCTGCAAGAATATAAGCATAAACTTGTACTGCAACCCACCCGCACGAAAACTCCCGGATAAACAATAAGAACAAAAACATCGGTGGAATATACTGTGCGGGTACAAACCCATGGACCGTGACTGAGAAAGGCCCCGAGCTGGACACCGGGCTCTTACCTTAGTGCTATTAACAGTGCAAATGCTAGATGAGCAAAGCAACTAGGTTTATTCAATCAAGATGAATCGAATTGAAAAAGGTGAATTAAATTAAGATAAGAATAGTGAATGAATTAAAAACTTACGTATTACAATCGCCGGCGTTTGAATAGTACCTTGGTCACTCAAAAACTAACATTCCAACATGTTTCCACATCATAATTCAAAATTACTCAACGCAGTCACACTGAGGGATAAAACCTTTTCTGTTAAATATTCAAAGACAACTTCTAGTAATTGCAAACAGAGCCACGAAGATCACACTTTCCTGGGGATATGTAATTCCTCGATAACAAGTAGTTCTATACACCCGCATACATCTCATCTCTTTTTTAAACAATCTATCAACTTCGGTATGCACTCCCCCGCATCAAGGAATAGACAAAGATTATATATGTTCCGGGAGCTCCAGGAAGTTGGAAGAAGGGTAAATGAGCTCGCTCATCAAAGACAAAACACAACAGTTGAGTGAGGTTCAAACAGTGCGAAAATTGATGGGACCAAATAAATTAAACTAGTTGGCAATAAGAAGAAATTATATAGTGAGAAGCCAACACGGGTACAAAACTACAAGCCTAGTATCGGCATAAAAAGGTAAAATGTAAATGAGTAATCGAAATGGGTTATCGATGTGACACAAATACTCCAACACACTCATTCACTCACCCACAACGCCGTACATTTAGGCACTGATATGCAAACATAAGACAGGGTATGCAGATCCAACAGTATTATAACATCACGAATATCACGACCACAATGTCATTCAAGGGTCCTCAGATTGGCACAGAAACGTGCGTAAAGAACGTGCACGAGGAATGCGGTAGCAAGGCCGTGTAGTCCAATGCACCAAGGTATTCCCATCACGACCGCGATTTGTACAAGGCAAGAGTGTTCTCGCGATGACACGAAAGGCAATCACAATCTGTTGGTTCATGGCAAGCGACGAATCTGACACAATTATTCTGTATGTGCTGGACCATCTCATATTCAAAATCATATCACTCAAGTACCAAGATCACATGCACACACTCCGTTCATACAACGGAGTAAACATTGCATATCGAAAATAAGAAGAAGCCAAATTTAAATATAAGATATCTTACCAATACAGAAGCTTTCAAGGATCAACTAATACCTGGAGCTATCAAGGACTAAAACAGAAAAATGAAGGGTAGTTGCATATACACTAAAAGCTATAAATCAGAAACGCCGCTCCAATGTGCCGGGAAGCCATTTTTCATAGAGTCCCCAAAAATAACAACAACCAAATCAGTCAAAGAGATAAAAGATTCCCAGGTGGCAGGAAGTTTGAACTTCGGCGACCAACACCGAGTAGTCTGCCATCTCTCGTACACACAGGGTACTATTTAACTCATACGAAGTGAAGTGGCAAGACGCCATTACAGTAATACATTAAGACTATAAATTTGTTTGGAATAAATTGAATTATTATGTCGACATGATAATAGTCAATGCAAATGGCTCATCATCTCACTGCCCCGGTTTAAAATGCGTCCTGACTTGATCAGCCAAGGCGACGCCTTTTTACACCGTGCTGTTTGAACCAGTCTCTTATATATTTTGTTTACCAGCACTGGGATAAATTAGTAATTCCATACTCCATCTTTGTCGATAAACGTTTATGAAGGAAAATTAAAATTTCCTTTGTTCCATTCGACTCTTAACTATTTTTTTTTTTGCACACCGAAATCCTTCTTTGATAACTCTCCTCCTTTTTTCCTAAAAAGGGAGGAAATTTCAACACACTGATATTCCTTCAACAATCAAATTAAAACAGTACAACACAAAAGCATAATATAGATCAGGTATGTGTATTACACGCATCGCCGATGATACTGCTTTATTAGAGATACGCGTGCTTTTGATACCCTATTATCCTTGACATCTTCTAGTTGAACCGACACAGGTCCATGAAACTGTATAATTCTTTTAAGGATAGACCAGCTTCGGCATAGCTTGCCAATGATTTTGTCAGCTGCCGAACTGACTGGTAATATTCTTACCACCACCAGATCTCCAACCTGATAGTGTGACGTTGGTGACGAGTATTAGCTCTCCCCAACCATATTTCGAATACTGCATTTGTGTTTTTTTTAAATTGTGTCATTCAGAATTATTTCAGTCTTGTATTCTACAAGTACCTTCTACGTGGCCTTGCCCACTTTATTTAATTGATACCATCTTCGTCATTGTCACCATGAGATTATATTGCTGTAATGTTTTCTCTTGCAATCCTTGATCTTGGTCTGGTAAAATTACGTGCCCTAAGTTGGTGGGCGAGTCTATGACTTTCGCTTTCCGTTCTGTGGGGCCATGCTCATTATCGGTGTGGTCCGCCATGAGTCTTGGCTTGAGTATGATGGAGGAAGGACGTGTGATTACTCCGCTCCGGCATTTGGTTTCTAAATGCGACATGAAGCCTGGATAGATGGCATTTGTATGAGGGCTTGCCCTCAAAAATCTTCTCAAACACTTTTCAACTGAACGTCCTCTGAGCTATTTAGTTTTCTTATGATGTGTAAAGTACTTGAACCTCTACGTAAGTAACGTGTTTCTGCAGTTTCAACCAACATGTAAGTCTCTTCATAAATTCTATTCTTTTGGCCTCTGGATTCTATTGAAGGTGGTGTACAAACGGTGTGTCTCAAGATTCCTGGTGTGAGAAGCGTCAATCCTCACCTTCTTTGATTTTAGTTAGGACATTCATCAATTCGGGTTCCCTATTGTATTTTGAAAATATCGCCTAACTGTTTCTGAAAGGCGTGGGTAGTGAAATTTAAGAAGGTTACTTCAAAAAGAATTATGATTTCATATTTCTTCTAATTTGAAAAGGCAAATTGGTTTATATCTAACTAACGTTTTCGGAAAGTTATGTGTAATTGGAAAAGTAACTACGCTGTTTATAAACTATAGAGCACGAGAGGTTTCGCCTGAATTTCAGTGAAATGTTTTTCTGCCACATTCTAATTCTGGTTAATTTTATTAATTCTCCTAGGCTCCTTTTTAATTATGTTTTTGGCGTTTCTTTCCCTCGGGGTTTTGTACCATTGTTGCTCTTGTTTGATTTTGGTGGTTGCTATGGACGCACGGGATGTTTACGTTTCCATAGTAACCGGTTGGGTGGATCTCTGCTACTATTTTATTATTATTATTTTCTTGGGTGAGTTTCTGTCTTTACGTCGTTTTCTAGGTATATGTTTTGGGCTGGCTCTACATCCTGGTGGCGTATTAATTTGTTTTACTTGCCTTTTCCTTCTTTATTTCCCTTCTTATTTTTCTCTGGGAATTGTTTTATTCTATACTCTGCCTGGGTGGTATGATTTATTACCTTTTCTGGCAGTGAGATATGTACTGAATTCTGGTGGAATCTCTGGATTGTAGCTGGTACTGTTCAAATTAATAATAATTATAATAATGAAAGTAAATTAAATTGTTTGAAACTATTAAGAGAATGATTTAAGTAAAGAAATGGTCTCTGCTGTAGTGTAAACAGGTTACCAAGTCCTCTTTTTCTGGGAGGTTTTTAAGAAATATTGAAAGAATATTATTTTCTTTTCGTTCGGCCGAACATTTTATATTCTTGCATCACCTTTGCATTTTATGTAGATTGTAGTTTCTTTTCGAGGGCGTTCATTCATTCATTTTATACTGATTATGTCTACTTTTACCCTTTATTTATTAAACAAAATATTATGTACCTTGTTCTCAAAGAACATCTTGTTTTCTTTAGTAGTGTTGAAACAACTTATTGCCATACCAAGGGTAATTCTGGGTTCATGGTCTCTGGGTAACTGTTGGGTAAACCTATGTAACGGTAAGTGTTTAACATTAATGATTTTTGTGTCTATTGACTTTATTTTCTTGTCTATGTTTAACTTCTACTGCTGATAGTCGGTAAGGCGGTAGAGTTAATTGGTAGCAGCTCTGTGGTTATTTTGTTTGGGTGTTGTGGGATTAATGTAGGTTTGTTGCATCCTCACTTTTGTAATCTGGTCTGTTGGGGGTGTCTGTGCTGATAGTTTATTATTCTGAGTGCCGACTGCTCTTATCTACTGTAGGTTGATTGCACCCTTCCTTGGTTTTATTTTAATGGTACGGTATTAAGTTGTTGAAAGACTATCTGAGGCAAAAACAAAACAAATAATGTGATTTAAAATTGTAAAAAAGAGTGCAGTGATCTTGTCTAATACCTTATTTGTTTGTTTCATGTATCTGCCATTTGGAGTCCCCTGTTTCACTTCATCTGTATTTTTACTGAGCTGTATGATTATCCAATGTGCTGATTATGATTTTGAAACCCTTCTGGTAACTGTGTGGTGCTCGCAGCCTCTCTGCTTGAATGTTTTGAGGTGTCCTGTAATTTTTTTCTTCCTTATTCTCGGCGGATTTGGTGAGTGATTGCATTTAATTATTTATCCTTGGTTGGTGGAAGTTGTAATTATTGAACAACTGGTAGTTGAGTATGACTTGGTTGACTCAGGGTTACATGTGTACTACCGTTGGCTACATGTGCTGTATTATGCGTACTGGCTGTCCACCTTGTATTTTTACTGCCTTCCTGCGTACTGTGGTTGCGATTTCGGTGTGGATTAATTTGGTTTTATCTGTAAGAGCTTTTCTGATCTTTACTTTTAAGTAGAGTTTGCTTGGTTGCTTGTTGGTGAGTGATAGTGTATCACCTGGGAGCATTTTATTGTGTTATTGGTTCTGGCCTTGCTTTTGGCTCCCAGACTTAATGTTGTTATTTATCATTACTATCATATTTCCGGTATTGTGCTTCGGTGGTGTACATGCTAATTGTTAATTTATCTTCTTCTAAATTATATTTTCAACTGTATTAGCTCTGGTGTGTGATACCGATTAATAAGTTAACCTAACCTCTAGGCATGTCCTATTATGGCTAATTATATGTGTAAACGGTTATGTGCTGAAGTATACGGTGATGTGTTATGCCCTATCATTGTTGTGAACTAAGACCTGGTATTTTGGCGTTGATGGTTGTATGTGCTTTTCATTTAATTGGTGCTGTGTGGGTAAAGTTATTTGCCCCTACTAACTTATGGCTAACCTCTGTTGTTTTCATGCCAGTAACCGTTCTTGGTTGTTAGTATCTGATAATGTGGTGAACAACATCATGGTATTTTGAAACTTACCAAGCCTGTAATGCTTCTGTGCACCTTGGTTGGTGTTTACTTTGGAAATTGCTTAACCTTACTTGTCTATTATTATTTCTTTAAATTTGGTTTAGGTTACTGTTATCTGAAGTGTAGTTGGCTTTTAGTGTGCCGTTATATATGCACCCTTGTGTGATCATGTCTGGGTTATTTGACCTGTTACTAGAGACGTGTTCCTATCCTTGTGTGGAATTTGGTATATCGAATCTGCCTATATGATGTGCCTCAATCATTACCGAGCTTTTGTGTGTTTGTGCTTTGGCTGAGTGCTGTGTGTTGTTGGCATGAGTGTCCTTTCATTTCATCATCCCATCTGTGAATATGTATGTATGCCTGGTCTTGGTTTGTGATTGGAGTTATCCTTTCTGTCAACTGTTTGTGAGGCAGTTATCAGTTGTGGTTGGGCCATGTTGGCCAGTATTAGGTTGGAATAACTAGATGGCCTAGTGCCTGAGCTGTTATAGTTTTAACTGGTTTTTCCCTTCCTGATTATTGGTCGGACGGGTTTAGCTATTTCTGGTGTGTCGTGAACCATCTTCCTTGTGTAACCTATCAACTAGTTGAAGTACATTTATCTGGTGTCTGGGCCACTTCAAGTTTTCCTACTCGTGACTTGTCTTGCTGTGTATTAATTAATCTAATTGACCTTTTCTGAACTACTGCTTGGTTTTCATCCCGGTGTAAACGTTACTTGGTAATTTGGTGTTTCTTATGCCTGTTAATTCTCTGCTTTGTTGGTATCGTGCACTGCCATGGTAATTATATGCCTAGAATATGTGTTGTCAAAAATTTTGTTAACCTATTGGTATTTATCTAATTCCTTTATGTTGTGGGTTCAGGTATTCCCTACCATATCTGCTTATTGGGTTTTGTGTTGTGTTGTTGATGATCCTCTGCCTGAGGGGTGGTATATGCCCTTTTGAACCTTGATTGGGATGGCTTTGGACATATGTAAGGTGGTTGTGTTGTGACGGTACCGTGGATTGTTTTTGGGGATTTATTTTGGGGTGGCATGAGAACTTCACGGCATGTTGTTGAGGATGGTTTGTGTTCCTTTAATCCCTTTGTGGGGCTGACACATGTCCGGTGTGGTTTATCATGGTTGGGTTATTCTTGTTGTGTTGTATTATTTGGTGATGTTGGCACCTTGGTATGGGCAGTGTTCGTGTCTGTCTTTGATTTACCTCCGTGTTCTGTGGATATGGCCATTTCTTCTACATGAATCTACTACTCTCAGAATTAGCGTGTGGGTTTTCAGTAATGTGTCTGTTGGGTATGCTCGGGTTCTTCTTTCCCTGTCTCCACGCATTTTCTATTGATCTGATGTCGTCGTGTCTGTAATTTCTTCTACTGTAAAGCTCATTTTAATTTTACCTGCCACTCTATGGTGTTTTATTTTCTCAGTGGATCTCTTAGTGTCTGTGGACATTGGTGTTTGTCATCTTACCGTGGTCTGGGTTTGCTACTCTGGTATGGGACGGATTAGGATTCTCTTAGTCGGTACTGGAATCTTCCTGCTAATAGATTATGGGGTCTATTAGTTTAGAACTGCCTTCTTCATGCTTCTGTGAGCATTTTCCATGGACTTGCCTCGTATTCTGCCACTTATGTTTTATTTGCCTGCTCCCCTGGGAGATAGGGGGAGGCACCTGTTGGCTGAAGAGCGACAGTGTGATCGGAAAGTCACGTGTTTATAGACCAGGTAATGCTGAGACCCTATTGGGTAACCGGTAGTGTACACTGTGTTGGTCAGTGATCGTTATTTTCCTTTTGGGGTCTTCTGATCTGAGGTTTTAAATTTCCTTTTGATTTGATTGGGTGTCCCTTTGTGGAATGAATTGTGAGTATGTTTCCATGCAGTAGGTTAGTTACCTGATTCCAGATTGTGTTCCCTCCTGTGATTCTTCTGTCCCTATTTCTGTCCTGTTAATTCCATGTTGCTTATTAGTGTCTAATGAAGTGTCTGTTCGCTTGGTGTTACTTGGTTGATCTGTTGTTGATGACTAACCTGATTGCGCCCCCTACACCTAATAGTACTAGTGGTCTCCAACCGATCGTGCCTACTCTTCCCTTGCTATGAATTTGTTTATCTTTTAAGCCTTGGATTTTTCATATTTAATACCCTATCCCTGGTACCTTGAAGTATAATTTATTAATTGCGTATGGGTAGCTTGTCCTTATTCTTATTCAACTAGGTGATGTATTCTGATGTGGGAAGTTGAACCTGTGTTCGTGAAAAATTTACTTGATCCTCTTGCCAGTGTATTTTGGAAATTGTTAATGATTGTTTCCTCTCCGTGTCGTAATCCGGTATCTGCTAAGTTCTAAACTTTGAATTTGACCCTGATTCCTTGGATTTTATCTGTGTAATAACTTCTTCTCCGGGAAATATTTCCCTTGATCTATGTCATATTAACTTACGTTTATCCGGTTGTTGTAAGATGCTGTACTGTTTTTATGGTGCCTGTAATCTTGGTTGTCGCTCTCTGAGTATCTGGTTAGGCCTACCGTGGGATGTTGCCATTTTGGTACTGTGTTTGTGGTATCTTAAGTTGTGATTGATGCTCTTGATTACGAGTTATTGTTTAGTGGTGATCGTAAACCTTGGTATTGGGTTGCTACCGGACCGAGTGATGAATTAATGAGTCCCGTTTGACTTGATGATATGTAACGTTGCTTGTTCCAATGCTGTATTATGGATACCCCTTGTGCTACTTGTACTTACGCTATTGATTTCCCCCTGAAGTGGGCTTTCTGGTGTTCTCTGTGTTTTGAGTGGTACACTTGGGCCCTGACTCAATCAAGTGTAATAATCCGTGTTGATCTAAATTTTGAATTTGGTTATTCTGTAGTTCATTCACCAATTGCGTCTCCTTTGCCCTCCCTTGCGCCTTTGCATTTCCTTTATCTTTTACCGATGCTAATTGATTTGCCATGAAACAAGATGTTGCGCTCTTTTACCATGGAAACCCGATAGATAGGATTAATATTATGATGGTAATCATGAAGTCTTAAAACGGACGCATATCGACAAGAACTTTATTAAAAAAGAATCTAGATATAAACTGTTGGTGCTGATCTTCAAGGTATGTGCAGGAACCGTGTGATGATAAATTAAAAAGGCGTGATCCTTCTAACAATATGTAAGAACTTTTGAATACCTAGCTGGTGATTATACTCTTTTGGTTGTCTATGGTTAACAATTTAGTGTAACTAAGTAATTCAAATCTACTGAACTTTAAAAATGAAAATTAACCTTCATTTGGTATAACAAAAAAATCTGGAACTACAAGGATGTGTATTGTAGAACTTTCTTAAAGGAACTCTATTCAAAAGAAAAAAGATATTGATGTGCGAAAAGTTAAAAAAAAGAGGGCTAATATAAATTATGAACTTATATTTTGGCTACAAGTATGCTGAACATTTGACCTTAATTTACATTGTAAACTGTCTAAGTAATATGAGTATGATGGTATATTATGCATCTTGCAAGTGTGGTAAAAAAATTGGTTCAGAGGTCTTTCTCTCATGTGATTTGTACTACCAAAAGAAATTCTTGTTCGTTTGATCACTGTATGGTAAGAGCATTATGTGTGGTTTGGGGGGGGGGGAGGCTGTGACGTTGGTGACGAGTATTAGCTCTCCCCAACCATATTTCGAATACTGCATTTGTGTTTTTTTTTAAATTGTATCATTCAGCATTATTTCAGTCTTGTATTCTACAAGTACCTTCTACGTGGCCTTCCCCACATTATTTAATTGATACCATCTTCGTCATTGTCACCATGAGATTATATTGCTGTAATGTTTTCTCTTGCAATCCTTGATCTTGGTCTGGTAAAATTACGTGCCCTAAGTTGGTGGGCGAGTCTATGACTTTCGCTTTCCGTTCTGTGGGGCCATGCTCATTATCGGTGTGGTCCGCCATGAGTCTTGCCTTGAGTATGATGGAGGAAGGACGTGTGATTACTCCGCTCCGGCATTTGGTCTCTAAATGCGACATGAAGCCTGGATAGATGGCATTTGTATGAGGGCTTGTCCTCAAAAATCTTCTCAAACACTTTTCAACTGAACGTCCTCTGAGCTATTTAGTTTTCTTATGATGTGTAAAGTACTTGAACCTCTACGTAAGTAACGTGTTTCTGCAGCTTCAACCAACATGTAAGTCTCTTCATAAATTCTATTCTTTTGGCCTCTGGATTCTATTGAAGGTGGTGTACAAACGGTGTGTCTCAAGATTCCTGGTGTGAGAAGCGTCAATCCTCACCTTCTTTGATTTTAGTTAGGACATTCATTAATTCGGGTTCCCTATTGTATTTTGAAAATATCGCCTAACTGTTCCTGAAAGGCGTGGGTAGTGAAATTTAAGAAGGTTACTTCAAAAAGAATTATGATTTCATATTTCTTCTAATTTGAAAAGGCAAATTGGTTTATATCTATCTAACGTTTTCGGAAAGTTATGTGTAATTGGAAAAGTAACTACGCTGTTTATAAACTATAGAGCACGAGAGGTTTCGCCTGAATTTCAGTGAAATGTTTTTCTGCCACATTCTAATTCTGGTTAATTTTATTAATTCTCCTGGGCTCCTTTTTAATTATGTTTTTGGGGTTTCTTTCCCTCGGGTATTTGTACCATTGATGCTCTTGTTTGATTTTGGTGGTTGCTATGGACGCACGGGATGTTTACGTTTCCATAGTAACCGGTTGGGTGGAGATCTGCTACTATTTTATTATTATTATTTTCTTGGGTGAGTTTCTGTCTTTACGTCGTTTTCTAATTATATGTCTTGGGCTGGCTCTACATCCTGGTGGCGTATTAATTTGTTTTACTTGCCTTTTCCTTCTTTATTTCCCTTCTTATTTTTCTCTGGGAATTGTTTTATTCTATACTCTGCTTGGGTGGTATGATTTATTACCTTTTCTGGCAGTGAGATACGTACTGAATTCTGGTGGAATCTCTGGATTGTAGCTGGTACTGTTCAAATTAATAATAATTATAATAATGAAAGTAAATTAAATTGTTTGAAACTATTAAGAGAATGATTTAAGTAAAGAAATGGTCTCTGCCGAAGTGTAAACAGGTTACCAAGTCCTCAATTTCTGGGAGGTTTTTAAGAAATATTGAAAGAATATTATTTTCTTTTCGTTCGGCCGAACATTTTATATTCTTGCATCACCTTTGCATTTTATGTAGATTGTAGTTTCTTTTCGAGGGCGTTCATTCATTCATTTTATACTGATTATGTCTACTTTTACCCTTTATTTATTAAATAAAATATTATGTTCCTTGTTCTCAAAGAACATCTTGTTTTCTTTAGTAGTGTTGAAACAACTTATTGCCATACCAAGGGTAATTTTGGGTTCATGGTCTCTGGGTAACTGTTGGGTAAACCTATGTAACGGTAAGTGTTTAACATTAATGATTTTTGTGTCTATTGACTTTATTTTCTTGTCTATGTTTAACTTCTACTGCTGATAGTACAAAAAAGGGATGAAATTTCAACACACTGATATTCCTTCAACAATCGAATTAAAACAGTACAATACAAAAGCATAATATAGATCAGGTATGTGTATTACACGCATCGCCGATGATACGGCTTTATTAGAGATACGCGTGCTTTTGATACCCTATTATCCTTGACATCTTCTAGTTGAACCGACACAGGTCCATGAAACTGTATAATTCTTTTAGGGATAGACCAGCTTCGGCATAGCTTGCCAATGATTTTTTCAGCTGCCGAACTGACTGGTAATATTCTTACCACCACCAGATCTCCAACCTGATAGGAAACGGCTTTTCTCCCACGATTAAATCTCTTAGCCACACGGTTTCGGGCTGCGACCAGAGGGATGCTCCTCCCCAAAAACAAGTCAGCTGGTGTGTGACGATGGGATCCTTGTACTGCATTATTGAAAACTACAACAAAAAGCCAGGTTATTATACCAATTGCGCTGATCAGCGCTGTGAAAGGCACTCGGGCACGATTCCAAATTCCTGTGGAATCTTTCAACGTGTGATGCTTTCGGGTAATGTGGGCTTATAAACACCTGCTTCGCACCCCAACCGAAGCACAGGTGACGTAATTTATCACAGTTAAAGGTTGAGGCATTATCGGACACCAACACTTCGGGCGGCCCATAAACTCCAAATATGTGCCGGGATAAGATATAGATAGCAGTGTTCGAATTCATCTTGCGAACTGGGAACAACCAAACAAATTTCGAAAAGGCATTCATTGCAGACAATATTCCTACATTGTTTCCCCTAGATTTCATGAGAGTTAAAAAAATCGACGAATAATTTCTCCGCAGGATAGGAAGCAACATCAGCAGAATGGAGGCCAATTTGTGAACTTTGAGCAGGCTCACGCCGTTGGCAAATGTCGCAGATTTTAACGTATAGCAAAGCATCCTTTTTAAGCTTGGGCCAGGAGAAATCGCGATACACGGTGTAGCGTTTTATGTTGACCCAAATGGGCGCCTAGATAGGAGTTGTGAAAATAATGCAACATCATGGGCCTCAATTTTTCAGGAACGAAGATCTTGTCCCTCCCCTTTTGGGGGTTGCGTCGAACCAATAACCCGCGTTTGATCGCATACGAGGCGTCACCTATGGACCCTTCAGTGATCCCTTTCATTAAACCAGAGCACTCCCCGTCTTCCTTCTGATGTGTTGAGATGTCAGTGAAAGACCAAGGATAGGTTTGAAGAATGTTTACACCACCAAGGGGATCACTGTTTTCCTGGAATTCCACGTCGGAGGAATATATTCCTTCTAAAATTCGCGAAAACAATCAGCTACAACGTTCTCTTTGCTGTGAACGTGCACGACCGTGAATTTATGTGCCGATAGCCGTAGGATCCACCTAGCCGTCCTACCCACTCCTTTTACATTGGCGCTCATCCATGACAAAGCTTGATTGTCGGTGGTGTACCAAATATGAGTGGAATTTTTCCACACCCGAAACTACGGCTAGGCATTCTTTCTCATATATCGAATACCGCAATTCAGCTCCACGTAACAGTTTGCCAAAATAGGGAATGGGCACTAGTTTCTCGTCGTCGAGACGTTGATTTAGGACAGCCGAAACAGCGATCTCGCTGGAGTCGCATTGTAGCACGAAATCACAGGGAAAATCCGGACTCTGCAGCACAGGGGCTTCACATAGGGCTTTATTTAACATATCTAAAGCACGGCTTTGATCTTCGCCCCAGACGAAACGGCAGTTTTTTCTTTTAATACTATTTAGGATGGCCGAAGGCTGAGAGAAATTTTCGATGAAACGACTGTAAAAGCCGACCATACCCACGAACCTTCTCACACCACGTATATTTTTGGGCTGAGGGAAATCAAGAGTACATATGACCCTGTCGGGATTCACAGCGATACCCGAGTCCGATATGACATGCCCTAGGAAATTCAAACGCTTGGAGCAAAGAGACAACTTTTCGGAGTTTGTAGTAAACCCGTGTTTGCGCAAACGGCCAAGTACCTCACGAAGGTGATCGAGGTGCTCGTAAAAACTGGCAGAGAATATAAGAAGATCATCAATAAAATTAAACACATAAGAAAATTTGAGGTCACCAAGAATAGAGTCCAGAATGAGACCGAGCGCTTGTCCGCCAATTGATATACCCATAAGCACGGCACTGAATTCGAAGAGACAGTGTAGGGACTACTATTGGGATGCAAATGAATTTGATAGTAGGTTGAATTGAAATCGAAAACAGTGAAAAACTTGGCACCATGGAAATGTTGAAAAGCACATTCGATGGTGGGCAGAGGGAAACTGTCAAAGACAATCTTTTTATTTACCTTCGAATAGTGTACAATACATCTCAACCTACCGTCTTTCTTGGGAACAAGGAACGCCGGACTACTGAAAGGAGACTTAGAGGGACTAATTACCTTTTTCTTCAAGAGATCATCGACGCACTCTTTCATAGCGGCCAGTTTAGGGGGCGAGCAGCTGAAAGGCGGGGACCTGACAGGAGTATCATCTTTCAATTTTATTGAGTAGGAAAATTTCTAACACGACCTAAATCTGCGGTCAGCACATCACAAATATCTTCCAGTAAACCGTTCAACAATAACTTCCGATGGTCAGTCAGATCGCAAGAGGCCTGGGAAAGTTGGGATTTAGATACGGAGCAAACAGTAGCACTTTGGAAGGGCATTTCAAAAGGGTAATTTGTGCCAGATTTAAACCGAAAAGCGAAGGTCCGGGAGATAAAGTCAATCGATAGACCAGTAGCTAGCATAAAATCGCTTCCTATGATGACAGGGAACAACATAGAATACCCAGTTCCAGGTGTGCCGAACCAAGCCTGCCTTGGTGGTGCACTTCCTTTATTCCTAATTCTCCTTGACTGTCGTTGTCGCCATTAGCGATAACATTACCCGAATGTGACGTGAAACTTAGTTTCTCATTGAAGATGGCGCTCTAGCCATCTGTGTTGGTACACAGTCTGTCTCTCGCCCTCCGAGTGTTAAGTTGGTCTGCTCTTTATACCAACATTGGAGGATTCGAAAATGATGATTATCCTGGGATTTGAAATGTGCTTCTTGATCTACGAATTCCTATTATCGTGGATTTACTTGTTTCAAGGCTCGGCTCTCTGCTGGAATTCATTATTTTGATTGACGTAAATATTTCGAGATTCCTGATTGCTGCTCCCAGGTATTCATTCATTTTATTTCATTTTACGTGCCATAGTTACTAAAATGGTTTTATGTGATTGTATTTCGGTAGTCTTTCATCACCTGTCTTTGCAGGCTCTTAGTTAATTGATTTTGTGCGTGTTTTAAATTTTTCTTACTTTGTGTGCACACGTACGAGTTTGGAGAGTGGTATTTGCCTTATCTGTTTGTTTGGGCCTGTGTGTTTGTGGGTTTTGAGACCATGCGCTTCTGTTTCCTCCTCGTTTGGAATCTGCCTGAGCATTTGTATATTGTGTGATTTGACGCTACGGGGTTTAATCCATGTTTGTCCACGTAAGGCAATTTGGATGTCCCGGATAGCGGGTCGACGTATGTTGTGATTTTTACGATGATATTTGGATCTGCCTTGCCTATTTTTTCGGCGATCCATCATTGTATCTGTGGTGTCCGAACCATGCTCGTGAGTCCATGATATCCGTCGCTATCCTGTGCGACATACCGGTCTGGTCTGGGTCTCTCTTCTTGTTCATACGTGTGTGTGCATGTCTGTGTACGGTTTATAGTACTCTCCGTATCTCGTAATTTTAATTGTAACTTTTCTTCCATTTCTCGTTTTAGTTGGCTGGTTTGGGCCATGTGTGTTTAGCTATTTTATATTTGTAGGCCGTTATCTGCTCCATTGTCCGCGATAAGTTCTTGTTTTCGTAACTGTGGCAACATCTTCTTGTTCTTTTGCTTCTGCTCCTTTGGGAGGCTGTGCTTTGGCATTGTTGTTGTGACGCGCTAACATCGAATGGCCGCTCGTTTGGAGCACAGATTCTAGCTGTTGATATGTGCGCGGTCCGCCTTAGTACGACTGCGTTACCCTTTCGTGGTTCCATTTTCTGATTCCTTCGACAACATGTTCCACGTCACATTAATTTTCTGAAACGAATTTGTATTTTCATGTGGTCATACGGAAGTGAATAGTGCGATCGTGTGTACTGTTGCCGTGTAACACAAAACTTACTAGGTCACTGAACGGGATACTACATGATGTTCTATTTTTCTGGAGTTATGTGACTAACTTTTAATGCAGCTTCCCAATTTTGCTTTAATTTTAATATTGTGTGTGTTTATAATAAACCCCATTTTCTTTTGATCCATTCTTTTATTCATGGGGGTTACGTGTTCTTGCCTTACTGTCCTTTCGCTCCCATTTTGTCTACGCACGGGTCCAGCTCCGAACTATTTTAGGTCGTTCCAGTCCATCCACGGAAATTTATGAAGAGAGGTAAGTGAGGTAAGTATCTGCGCGTATACGTCGTGTATTTTGTTGATGTGGTATGATAGCAAGGTAGGGAGTGGTAGAAGTGATAGGCAAGCGCGGTTCGTGACTGAAAGGTTTCATCGAGAGGTTGAATTTCTGTCAAACATAGCTGGATTCGTTTGTAACTCGACCCCTTATTCTTTATGATTGTACGACACTACTGTGAATATGTCTTAAATTACGTTGTGACATACTTTCCCGTGCATATTGTGTATAATTTCCGGCTTTATGTTTACCATTGTTGTGTATTATCCTCCACATTAACTACTCTGATGATATGGAGAATATACAATACACTGTGTGTATAAACCCTCCTTGTGTTGTTCAACGAACCGTTTCGAGCGCATCAAATGATGGCTCTTCCATTCATTCAAATAACGAGAAAAACAATGCCAATCGATCAGTGCATTTATCTCTGATACCAACAGTGAGCCTATTTGCCATACTTCACACCCGGTTACTAACCGTACGCCCCTACATAACATTGCTCTTGATATTATCCGGAAGTTGAGTTTGAGGTTCTCCGGTGAGGAGAAATGTTTTTCAGTTGTTTAATTTTTGGTGAGAGCCGAAGATGTTGCTGCATGTGCCTCGATGCCCCTAGATTCCTTTATCCCTGTTATCCCTGATATTATTATTGTTATTAGTGTGAGGTCATTTTTGTAATTAGTAATTGATTTTATTGATGTAGCCACACGCCAAATAAATTATTACTATTATTGACATTTACAAATGACAAGTAGACCAAAATTTTTCAATTTGCATACTCTAGCGGGAAAAGATTATGGGGCCAGAGCACGGGAAGGATCTCAGGTTGTGTGCGATTAATATTGGAGCAGGTACAGAGAAGGATAATTTCGCAGGACGAATAATAGATGGTAACTAAAACTTTTGACAATTTTTATTGATATTCTCAAATAAATCACCCTGCTGTTGATTTATCAAAATTAAATTTTCAATCAATCTTTTCAGAATGCAAAAATGAAATATATGCGCTGTTATATTCTGAGACATCCACTTGATGTTAATAATGTCCAAAATGAATATCAATTTTCTGAGATCCCAAACACCCTACAGTTCATTTAGGATCTCTTATATAGATTCAACTTCAAAATAACACTTTGTATATAGAAATTCATTTAACAAAATTTCTAGACTGCATAGAAATTAAGTCCATCACTTGTGATGCAAACCTGAAGTTTTCTAAGGTTATTAAACATAACATTAACTCACACTTCCTTTAACAATCTGATAGTTCAAATAAATATTTTCAATCACTTGCTGAAAATTCCTACAGTTCATCTAAACCGTTATATAAGACGGTAAAATAGTGTACTTGTTTTATGGCGAGCCCCATAGTTCAGCTAAGTCAAATGAATTCAATTTACACAAACTTTGAAGAGAAATCTACTGTTCAAAATAAGACCTGAAGGCATCTGGAATAACTTTCTAAAATTATTATAAACAGTAGGATTAGAATCCACACGAAGCACATTTCCTTTGACGAATGTAGCACTGTTAATGATTGAGTGCTTTATTACATGGCCAGTTAGTGTCTAAGTTTCATTACTCATACACAAATATATGAAACACACTTATATCACCTGTAATCTGCTCATAAGGATAGATGAAGTACAGTCCTGCGGCTTGGCGGCTGGAAATTTCTGCAGCTTGCAGCCCGAACTCGATCTCGGCACCAGCAGCGTAACACGTTCCATCCCATGAAGACACCACGTTATCATCCCTCGCAGAAACCACGATAAATCCCTCGCTGAATTCCACAGATATTCCACGAAGAAACGACTATTAATCGCACGCTGGAAGTGACGTTCTACGTAGTGTAATATCACGAATCTTTCCCAAGATCTCCGATGTTCTTTTAAACAGAAATGTTGAAAGAAAGTTCAATTGACACAATACAACGAGCTGTAGGACTCTTAATTATCATTAATGAGTTGTATTTTACACTGATATGAGTCTTAATGCACAGTTTGTACACGCACGTTTGTTCTACGATATTAAATACGTGACTCAGAATATCACAGTCTATGCTACAGTTTGAACCATAAGTCAAGTTAATGCAGTAAAGACATGAGGTCATCTTCAAAATGGGAAGCACAGTTTTTTACTCACAGTTTATAAAACATGAATTGAATACTATCACAGTCCATAATAATCACGGTCCGTGAAAAACTTGAGAAAATGCAATTAACTTCACTCCTATAACAGTCTCTTGAATACTAATGTTCACAGCTTAAGAGGTTTTTATGAACGAGTTCGTTTCTTATGGTAATGATCGAAAGTGAAAAATAGTCACACTTATTCCTATTAATTATTGAATATTCGAGTGGAATGGTATTTCAAACAGTTCACAATCGTAATTGTATACGAGAAATGCGTCTCAGGCTTAATGAAGTTGTCATAAATTGAAAGTTCAGTTTATCACGCACAATGTCCTGGTATGCTGTCACTGTCAATGATCACGACAACGTTAAAAAATATGAGAGATTAACGAAGTCCACAGTACCGTCGAATGATAAATTAAACACTGGTATTCTCAATTATACTTCAATGCACAGTCTCTGTCGTAAATCCACTTAGTTAAAACACTCTAAATCTTATACAACAAAAAACTCAGTTTGAGAAAACTTTACAACATTTAACACGTCACGACGCGGTTGAGACTTCACTTACTACGACCCCGCACAAATTCAAAGTTCTAGAACATAACTTTCATATCTCTCGCGAAGCGCGACGGAGCATAATGACGTCTAGTCATGATCGAGTTGTAGAGTTTAAGACACACTGACTGTACCCTCGGGTCGTCGACCTATTTATATCCGACTGGAAGCAAGCTCTCCGAGTCAGGCGACAGAGGGGTGGTTATACAATCCAAAATTCAATTCGTCATACCTTTTATACCACTAGGCGGATTAATCTCAAATTTGCAATGTCGTACATTTAAATTATGCGCTAAAAGTTGGTGTTAGTCTCATATTTATCGGTCAAGTCGTTGAGAAGTATAAAAATTATTTCGAGACGTTTCTACGGGGAGGTGAGATACATGTGGTGCTGACGTCACTCGACTGATTCTACGTCTGTGGACATGAAATTAACTTACTTAAATTCTTCATTACGTCTCAACGAATTCGATGAGGAATGTATACTAAATTTAACGTCCCAAGCCGAAGAAAATTTGACGAAATTTTTGTTATAAGACAGTGGAACTTCTAACACACGCAAGCATCGTACTTTTCGCCTCGTGTGTTCTCAACACTGACATTAATAGTTGAAACTGAGATAAACTTCCACTAAACTAATACAAGGTCACATCAGTCCTACACATATCAAAATTCAGAAGTGCAGAAGTTACATTAATTAGCAGAACAGAACTTTTATCAGCTCCCACTTTCTGCTCTTCGTCGTCCTCTGTATGTATGGATATACTGGTTTATTCTCCCCAAGTTTGAATAATAATATTTTGCATTTTCATTATTTCCATTAATGACTTAATTCTAAGAATCTGAAAAAGAACACAAAATATATAACTTCTCAATTTTCTCCGCACGCTAATAATATGCATTCAAGAAACTCTCCGAGACTAGAATCTTCGCCGTTCAAAAATCAATGGCATGCGTTTAGTGGTTGAAGATCCTCAGCGCTGTTCAACATCCAGATCTTCTCCCGTGAAACTCTCACAGTAGAGCTCAATTAGTAAGCTACCAAGTACTGTGTTTAGATTTTTGGAGCCTTCTGGCATCGATATGTGAATTTTGTGGTTGGTAATTTCAGCAGTCATAATACAATATGGGGCTACCCAGTGGGGCTACCCAGGTACCAACAAAAGAGGAGAGGCTGGCGTAGAATGGGCAGATTCGTCCGATCTAATTCTACTGCATGATAACAAACTTCCAGCATCATTCGACAGTGCGAGATGAAACATGGATATAAATCAGATATTAACTTACAGTATCCGCGTAAGCAAACACGTATCTCAGTTATCAGCGAAATCAGTGGGGCAAGCAATCCCTCATCGTTCTGCTATATGCCAGATATATGCTGCAATCTGATCGCAGACATTTCCTTTTCATACATCTTCATTACAGACGGTTATGCCTTTCAGCGTTCAGCCTTCGACCCTCTGTGAATTTACTAAACGAATCCACAATCCTCTATTTGCAACTAGTTCTGTGGCTTAGTTTATACGTCATATCTTTAAACCTTTAGAATCTGAGTTCCTCTTTCAAGAAGATATTATTTTAAAAAGGCTGAGTGGAAGAAATATACCATTTCACTGGACCAGAACATTCTGAATATACAGCTTTTTACTGAACCATATGATTATATTGCAAAATGTCGTGAAGCCTTATTCTCGTATCTCAATTCCCTGAGGCTGCACACTATATACAGAAACTAGGGAAATATTGTGAAATTATCGTGATCTCTTTGACAATGATCCTTTGAGCTCTAAAACCGTCCAAGCTTGGAAGATCTCTTGAATGCGATATCTAAAAACAGGAGCGATGGTAGATACTGATCTAAGGAAAAGTAGACACAATGCCTCGAGGTTTCTTAAGCGTCTTAGTTTTAAACCTAACAGCTAGGGAGGGTCGTGCGAATGTAACATCTAAACGTATTGCCCGACACCCCTTTGAAAATGGTAAACCTCACCATCACACTTCAAAATTTTGCGGTCAGAAGAATTAGAGTCTAGTCATCTTATGCGGCTTTCCTCCATGGCAGCCATTGACTATTGTAAGAGCGAT
The DNA here is from genome assembly GCF_040414725.1 of Anabrus simplex. Taxonomy (NCBI): domain Eukaryota; kingdom Metazoa; phylum Arthropoda; class Insecta; order Orthoptera; family Tettigoniidae; genus Anabrus; species Anabrus simplex. The sequence goes on from NC_090279.1 coordinate 41,675,881, forward strand.
AAGCCAGGAGGGATATACGACATCAGATTACAGCAGATTAATTTCGAACCTACTACACTGTTGTGGTAACTCCCACATAGCGCGTCCCAGGTGGCGGATAGGGGGGAGTCCTACCCGGTTTTCCGGCCGACTTGAGCGAAATAAAATTTCTCTCGCGGACCAAACACACAAACCTCTATGGGTGGAGGAAGAGTCTAAGGGATGCTGAATTTTCAACCAAATTACCAGTGTTTATTTCCATCATCTTTGCGATTAGAACCACTATGAAGGAAACCTATGGGTTTTTCGTTCCGAGAAATAACACTTGTCTGGGGTTTGGTTATCATTAGTACCCACTATTTGAGGAACACAACGGGGTAGTACGGGTCCCGGAGATTAGTACAACTATGGGACGAACACCATGGGTATGCGTTGCGAGAAACACCACGGGATAGTATGGTCCCTGAGATTTGTACAAAAACGTGACGAACACCCTGGATTTGCGTTCTGAGGAACACCACGGGTCTGGGTTATTTATTTATTCTCGTGTCAGAATCATACTTAATTATAGAGTCAAATAAGATAATTTTTAAGCTATTTACAAAATTACAAAAATTAACAAACAAAGGAAATTGACCGAATTTACTGCACATCTAGATACTGTTTTCCAAAACTGAGCCACACCTAGGGCACTGTTATCAGCAAGCATTAAGTTATGTTCTGAGCATGAAAATGGGCAGAGAGGACATTGATACTTATGGATCACTGGTTGTTCTTCACCGCAGTCGCACTTGCTGTCCTTCGAAGTGAAGCCCCGTAACTCAAGTGAGTACTTAGCCCTGCCGGCACCAGTTCTTAATCGGTTAAGGGACCTCAAACACTCCAGTCTTCATTGTAGCCAGCCGGAAGATGTTCAAGCAGCTCCATCCACTTGCTGCTTAGATTTCCGCAAGGAAAGTCTTGACTTAAATGGTGGTCCTTTCAAGGGCTTTCATGTCTGGAGGAAACTTTTCCTGGATTTCAGCCTCGATTGAGATTGTTGATGACCAAACAGCGGGTGAGCTTCAACATTCTCAATCTTTAGGATCAGTAGCGACTTCTCGACGATTACTTGGAGGTGCAATGCCAGCAAGACAGTGTATATTCTCAACAGGAGTAGGTTTCAGGCATCCTGTGATTAGTCTACAAGCTTCATTCAGGGCAGGGTCCACAGTCTTGGCGTGGGATGATCTATACCATGCAGGGGATGTTGTTTCTGGCATTGAATTTGTGATTGATGCGTTTTACGAAAGTGAGGGAGTGGTCCAGCGTTACCCCTAGGTACTTTGGGTGAAAGAATGTTCCAGGGTGTTTCCATTCCAGGAGACGTGTAATTTCCTTGATGCCTCTCTGTTCCTGAGATGGAAAGCACAAAGCAGAGACATTGACGGGTTCGGCGTTAGATGGTTAGCCTTGTAGTATGTGCCTAATTCCTTCAGAGCGCTGTCAAGTGTTAGTTCTACCTCTTCAAAAGTTGCACAGTGGCATGCTAGTGCAAGATCGTCTGCATGTATGAAATTTCTTGTTTTGTTAGGGAGTGGTTGGTCATTGGTATAAATATTAAATAGCAATGGAGCCAATACACTCATTGGGGCAATCCATTTTTCTGTGATCTCCATCTGCTTCTTTGTCCTTGAAAGTAAGAACCTGCAGTTCTGCCACAAGGTTGGCATCAATCTGGTAAGTTTTGTATTTTTCGTGAATGTAAAGATCTTCTGAAGCAGTACACGGAGGTTCACTCTATAATATGCAGCACTGAGGTCAATGAAAGCTACTCCTGTAATTTGTCCATTTTCAAAAACGTCCTCATTGCGCTGCTTGAGGTTGAGAACTTGTGCAACAGCATTCTTGCCGGGTCTAAAACCTTCCTGTTGTGGAACGACGTTCTTGTTGATAGTCTGGATGAGTCTGTTGACTACCATTCTTTCGAAAATCATATATATGCGGCACAGGAGAGATATTGTTCTGTAGTTCCTGGGGTCTCTGTTGTCCTCTCCAGGCTTTAGAACAGCAATTACACGTGCTTTGCTCCACAATATTGGAATATTGGACATCAGTAAGCAGTTATTATAAAACTGTGGCAACCATTCATTCGTGTTTCTACCAAAGTTCTTTTTTGCTCAATTCGCATATCATCCAAACCCGCAGCTTTACCTGATTTGCACTTGATAATTGCATTTTCCAACTCAGTGAAATTGAAATATTGCATGACCTCAGATGTTTCTTCACCCCTACCCGCAGGTACCTTCAACATAGCTCTCCGGATTTTGGCTTCTTGTTTTATTTTGCCATTGTTGAGAAGTTGGTGGGCAATCTGATTGACTGTAACAGAAGAATGTGTGTTACTCATGGTTGGATCTCTGCTCAGCTTTTTCTAGGAGTCTGCAGGCCTTTTGGCTGCTCTGCGTCTTATGCACCAGGTCTCTCTTTTCGATGAGGCTATTGGAGAAGTTAGGGCGTGTGTTGCTGTAATAGTTTCCTCACCTATTGGTTTCTGTTTGAATACCTTGTAGTAGTCATTTAGTTGCGAGACTGAATCCAGAGTAAGACCTTCGATGTAACTAGTGCGACATCCACGGGGAATAGTTTTACGAGAACTTTCCTTAACAGCCTCAATGACCTATTCATATGATTCAGGAATTGGTTTGATGTTTTGGACCATATCATCCAGTAAAGCAGAGAGATTTGACAAGTCTGCCTTTATGAAGTTGTATCTACGACGAGAGGGAACATACTGCGGTCGGATAGGGGAGTAAAACTGACATAGGATTGGTCTGTGTTGATACTTAGGTACTGGGTTGCATTCTCCCTTGCTGCATTGTTCTCGTATGTTATTAGTGACGAAAATCAAATCTGGATGATATCCTCTTCTCCTACGACCACTGTTAAAACAAGGTGGCAGTTTACAATCATGTATAAGAGAGATAGAGATTTCCATAGCATCTGCCCAGTGTTGTAGTGGCTCCCCATTGTCATGACAGTGTTCATATCTCCATTCGGTACTGTGACAATTATAATCTACGAGTCTGGTGTTTACCTGTGATTAGTACCCACTATGTTAGGAGCAGCACGGGATAGTACGAGTTCTTGTGATTAGCACCTACTATGATATGAACGCCATGGTTTTGCGTTGCCAATGATTGGCGCCCTTATATGACGAACACCATAGGTATGCGTTATCTGTGAGTAGTACATTACTTGTGATTAGTACCGCTACATGAGAAATACCATTGTTCTGCTTTACTATGGATACGTACAATTGTGAGGGGCCGTGGCCTGTATTTCGAACAAAAACATCATCGATTCAAGGATGTGCTTTGGGAGCAGCACCTTGATCAGTACATACCACTGTTTTAAGTTCATAATCATTGTTCATCGTCGTGTTTTAATTGTATTCGGAGTATTGATATGGAATTATTTGTTAATTTTAATTCTGTGAGCTGGATCTGCTGATAATTTTACATACGTATTCATCCATTCTTTATAATCAAGATTTGAAATGTGGTCGGTGGGTGAATTTTTGGACTTTAAAATTCTTATTACATTTTGTACGATTGGGGGCCGACAACCTTGATTCTAGGCCACTATTAAACAACAGCATCAGTAACAATAATAATCACATCACGAAGAGATGGAGTAGACTTGGCTAATTGTTACACAAGTTGTAGTTCCATCATGAGGAAAGTAAACACCATACAGCTCGGGAGTGGCTGTTGTATCTTGAGTGCAGTTTGAAGTATGTACACTTGGCCGAGTTGTAAACAGTCCTTTCTCTGTTATACATAACGGACAGGCGAGTTAAGATTAGCCCAGCTTGTAGGAACACGTCCATTCCACACGTTGCCAGATCCTAACTCTCATGGCAGTTTCCATCCGTTACGACTTCGGAGCTACACGAACAATGTGTTTTATGTTTCTGTTCAGAGAAATTCCTTACCATTTCAGGTTATTCTTGCATTTACTTGTGAGGATAATTTATGAATTTCTTAATTCAAGTCCCTCTCAACATGTAAACAGAACTGTCCTTGTAGTCCTGTAATGGCTCTATACCCTCTCCTTCTTGGTATGACTAAGCGCATGCGGATCGCCTCGGTGAGTGTTGGGGGTAGCTATGTTGGTAGTTTTTACCTGATCCTTCTACGACACAGATGTGCCATGTAGTCTTCTATATTTTTGCCGGGGTATATCCCGGTTTCCACCCTCTTTGGGGAATATTGTTTATGATTTATTTATTTTACAGTTTTTCAACTACCTGGTATGTAAATTTTATCCTTTCATGGTTTGATCTGCATTCTCCCCCAACCTCCCATCATATTCTGGCATACCGGTAAGTATGTATTATAACCTTCCAATGTATGTCAGGATGAGATTGGTGGACACATTGGAAGTTTATGTCGAGAAATAACGTCAATGAAATCTTATGTCCGGTTATCACACCTCCAGATGAATTAGAGGGCAGTTGACTTGTATAATTACGTGAACGGCATCGCCGAATTGAAGATATCAGCAGATTGATAACCAGCTCTAAACCCCGTGGTATCTTGGAAATGTTGGTAGATAGTTAATATTGTGAAACATAGGGCAGGATTATATGAATAATACGCATTCTGCAAGTAAAGTTTCCGAAATGCATGAACGGCAGAATATCTATGACAGAAATGTTACTGAGGGCCATGAAATATGTAAACAATAAATTCAAATGAGAGGGCCATACCTTATACATCTAGTCTCGCACGATCCAACGATCGAGATGAAGAAAGGAAACTGTCGATTACTAACCTAAATACGAGGCGGCAATTATTAAATAAGTTCCTTTACTAGTACAGCTGATTTGTACGAGATCGTCTTACATTATGTGTCAAATGTTTCCAATTGTCAGAAACATATGGGAGCTAGAAGCTGAGAAGAATTCTGAAAAGCAAACCGTCTCCAATTATTATGTTGTAGTAGAATCTGTTTTGTCTCTGAAGAAGTTGATACTCTCAATCTGCACCTCAGAAAGATCGGAAGCAAGAATTCATAGGGAAAAGATTGTATTGAAAGGAGTTATTAAAGAGATATTGGCATATTATAAACATACAATATTGTAAAACAAGATATCTTGTTATTGAATGAAAAGGCAAGTGTATCGCTTGAACTGTTAAAATTGTATTAAGGTGTATGACCTTGTTCTAATTGACATCTCTAAGTTTCAGGTAATATGGAAATGTCATCAGATAATTATTCAGATGCTGTGTGTGCACGTATCAACATGAACAACTAAAATAGAGGGACCTCAAAGGATCTGATCTGAAATGTGATGGACAATACTTGATAATGTTATTGAGTGAGAGCTGAACTCGGAAGGTGACACCGTCGTGGAGCAACAACCCAGGATGAGTACTTGAATATCTTATACATATTCCGCCACGTAATTGCTTATTGTAGTTGTAGAGTAGTATTTATTTTGTTGTCAATTTTGACATGAACAGTTTTAACTTGAAAGCGACCGTTATTTGTTGGACATTGCGTTGTAATATTTATGATCGTTACGTCTAGTGTGGTGAGCCAGACTACGTTGTGATAATATGCGATAGTTGTGTAAGATTTCTTTAATGTTTGCTAGCAAGGTTTTACGAAAGTTTCTTCGACATGGATGTTATTGGTACCGTAATGGTGTTATGGTAATGAACGTTAATTTAACCAGTAGCTCAGAATACCTCGGAGGAGCTCGGTATTTTGCGACGTGCGATGTTGTGGTCTTCAAAATGTTATGTGCTTGTGTGGAAATACAGTGTTTGATGATAGAAGTGTGACACTATTGTGGTGATATGGAATTAATGCGGCAACGTATTTAGTAATTTTATGTAATTGCCTGAATAGATTGTTCTTTAGTATTGTGAATTCGCTGTGCATGACGTGTTGTGCGGTGTTATAAGGTGTTAGTTACGGTAGGATCTTTGAAAATATTTACGTGGATAGAGAGATGTGATGATTATAGACGTGTCATTGGGATTGCGAATTTTATGATGATGTTATGTGAAGGTCCTGATGATGGTATTGACGGTAGGAACTATGTTGGTCATGCGTGAATTTTGATGTTGTCGTGATGAATAATTTATTTTGGTGCGAGGCCGTATTTTAGAATAATGTTATAGGATGTTGCACTCACGAACACTAGTAGTTGGTCGTCACATTTATCCTATTTAAATACAAGATTGACCAGAGCGCACGATTTTAAAGGGATGTTTAGGATCTTCGCAAGATAATCGGTAACGTAAAGATATTGAGGTCATGTCGTAAAGGAAATATGATCTTCTATGGTAAGTAAACCATTTCTTTGCTAGTTGGATTTTGTAGATCATTTGAGTTGACGCCTAGTGCTAATGTAGTATTCCAGGTCAAACGTCGCAGTGGTATCCGGAGGCGCAGAATCAACGTAGTTAGACAAGGTTATCGTAGACGTTGCAATGTCTCTTGATGTTTTTTTATCTAGGTGCGGTCACCGATGGACGTACGAGAGGATCGAGTCTGTCTTTTAAATGCATGATTTTGATGGATGTTACATTATGTTATGATCCTGTGTCTTTCAAGCATTTCTGTTGCATTTATGGTGATTTTATGAAGTTAGAATAACGGTATTTTTCAAGTTGCTAGATAGACAGATACCGACATATATGCGGTGATTTTTAAAAGAAATGACGGAATATTGTGAGATATTTGGGTAGTAAATAGCATTCTGAAGTGGATGATTCTATAATTCCCAGTGATTTATTTTTGAAAAATGCGAGATTGATAACTAATCTTTCCATGTAAGCCTTCAGCAGAGGGACACTTTGTCTCTTTTGGTTTCGAATGTCGATGTTGTATTTATTTGTAACAAGAGCCTGAAGTTAGGTGTTTGTTTTTCAAGTTAACAGAATATTTTCCTTTTATATCCGTTTGTGTTGCCGATAATTTGTTCTTAATGTAATTGATACATCTGAAGTTATTTTAAAATCATTAAACGGGAAATCCTTCCATAATTAAAACATTTTACGGAGTTCTCATTTAAAGTAGCGTAGGAACACTAGGATAGTTATTTAATTTAGTATAAGATTAAATGTTGGTCAATGTGTCTCGTCGAATATGCCAATATCCTCGATCTCTTAATACTCTATTGCGAAATATTCACGTAATTTAGGCAGAAATGATGTTTACATTCCACGTTAAAAGCCACGATGATAACAGTCCACTTAATTAACCTGTGTCCCAACTCGTCGGACTTGCACGTCCCTTGAGTGGAGCCTTCATGGATCTCCGACTGCATTGCTTCGCCGCGGCTTAACCCAACACTGAGATACCGAATTAAAATTTACAGCATGGTCACAGGGACTGCTGTCAGGGCACATATAGGTATATAATTTTACTTGACACCCAACTGTGGGGCCAGAGTTGAGTTATTTTATTACCGAACGACTACAGTCGAATTACTTATCGCGTGGCAGTGGACTTAAAGAAAGGAAAACTCGAAAAGACATTGGTAATCAGAGAACATTGAATCTACAACATTGTTGGTGAAGAATGTTTGAGATATTTATTTAATCATATATTTTATGAGTAATATTGGAAGGATTTGGCCGTTAATCAGTACTACGATTTTACTTAGTTTCATTTTATGACATTATGGAAGGATTTTCCGTAAAGTTTCAGCTCTTGTTAATCGGGATAAAGAGTCATTTAACTTTGATAGAGCGATAGGTTGTTACGTGTCACTTATTGTTGGATGTCCGTCATATTTCGGGTCAGATCCGGAGAGACCCATACGTTCATTTATTGAATCTAATTCGTGAGGTGCTAGGCAGGTATAGGTGTTGTGGAAACACTAGATAAAGACTGTAGAGAGATATTGAGAGTGATATATTCTTGTTAAGAAACGATATAGGAAATTACGATGGCATCTCTTGCTCAAGTAAAACTATTATTGGAGGAGCTCGCTGGAAAAATGAATAAAATGCAGGAATCGCAAGAGAGTACAGAAAAGAGAATTCAAGAAGTACGAGAAGCACAAGAAAATACAGAAAAGAAAATTCAGGAGGCACAAGAAAGTACCGAGAAAAGGATTCAGGAGGTACGTGAGTCGCAAGAGAATACTGAGAAAAAGATTCAGGAGGCACAAGAAAATACCGAGAAAAAAATACAGGAATCACAGAGGACTACTAGAGCAGAAATTCACGAATCACACGAAAAAATGCAAGGAACTTTTGACAGAATCACCGATATGGTGCAAGAAAATATGAAGGTGATGCAAGAAGAGATTGTATCGTTAGGATCGAAAGTCGCTGAGGTACAAGGAGAAGTATTAAATTTAAAAGAAGAAGTGAATGCGGCGATGATTGAGAATAAGAGGAATTTTCAAGAAAAATTCGAAGAATTGAAGGATGATTTTAAGTCAAGCATCCAAGAGTTGCGAGTTCAAGTCGACCATGATCTTAAAGAGCTCAAAGAAGAGGTAGATGTGATGCAGGAGAAGATAAAAGAGACTGATAATAGTTGGGATGAAAAACTCAAGAAGGTATCGGATGAAGTCATTATCACCAATGAGAATATACGGAAAGAGATAACCCAAGCAAGGGAACAGATCAATGACAGATTCAATTTGATAACGGAAGAATCTGAAGAGAATAAAGCTTTGATGAATCAACAAATAAAAGGATTAAAAGACGACTTAAATGCTATTCAAAAGGACGTACAGAACCTGAGGATTGAAAACGAAACAAATAGGAATTTGGTATCATCGTTGAACGACCGGCAGACGATAATTGAGGATGGAAGGAAGACTGAAGTAAACAGTCAATTTGAGATACCTCAGCTTTGCGTTGATATTAATGACAACGGGACAATTCATACAGGAAGTGGAACCCAGATTGTTAACATTATACGCACTTATGAGGATAGGCCTAAGAAATTTAACGGAAATATAGGATCCAGTATGACTCCTCGTGGTTTTCTAAGAGAGATTGAGGAATACTTTAGGGAAACAAAGGTATCTACAGAGCGCCAGTTAAAGACAGTGGAGAAACACTTAGAAGGTGCACCACTCATTTGGTTTAAGGCTTTTCGCTACGTTTTTGAGGATTATGCAGGCTTTAAACAAGCTTTCTTGGATAAATTCTGGGGGATCGACGTACAGCAAGGAATCAGACTCGATCTATACTCGAAGAAATATTCTTTAACGGGACCGAGTAGGTTTGCCGAATACTTTACGATGCAATTTCATCGACTGAAGGAGCTTGATTCTCCACCTACAGAAACAGAAATGGTACGAGCAATAATCAAACAGTTCCCTGCGGATATACAGAGATTATTGACGGCGGCAAACATTCAATCAGCCGTGCAAGCGGAGTCGATACTTCGGCAAATTGACAGCACGTCAACACATACTAGTAGCCGCATAGTAAGACACGTCGAGCCGACGGTAAATGTTGTAACACCAGCAGGAGATGAAGGTGTAGAAAGAAATCAGGGATACAACAGTCATGGTCAAGGAGATAGACCTAGGACGAATGAAAGCTACAGAAGAGTGGAACATAGGGATGAGAAGAGTGACAAGACACGCCAGAAGTGGGCACCGTTTCGGAACGAAGAGCGGAGATATCCTAGATATTACAGAAATACAAGGTGGAGTCGGAACAGAGATAAATGGCCGTACCGCAGAGATAGGTATCGAGAAAATTCAAGACAATCAGATATTCGACAGGACGAGGAGATAAACAAGGAAAGAGAAAGGTACCTTGGCGAATTAAGAAAACAGCAGGAGTGCAAGCAATGGGAACGAGCGATATTGAATCAAGATATGAACGCTGATCGTGTGGGCGCGACTAGTCTATTATATCAGCAAGAACAAAGAAAAGAAAGCGCTGATAAAACGTTAAATCCCGCAGCCACACCATTTGACAAGAATAATCAAGGCAATGACGGGGTGAAAAAAAAAACTTCGTTTTGGAATCAGTAACAAATAACAGAATTAATAAGTTAAACCCAAATTATAGGCAGCACGAATGGGTCATAGCAGGAATCGAATCGTGGGAATTTGAACCCGAGGAACTGTTGCACGAAGACGGTCTACCTAAAGGAGTGAAATTAAAGAGAGGACTGCCCGTTATTTACGTCACAATATTGGGTATTCGAGTATTGTCATTATTGGATACTGGAGCAAGTATAAGTATCATCTCCAAACTACTATTCTCAGAGTTGCAAGACAAAGCACACTTGCCTGTAATTCCGATTGCTAACATGAAAATCAAGGGCATAATTCCAGACAAGGTCACGACATGCAAGATACAAACTTATGTGCCAATAGAAATCGGAGGAAATTTAATGGAACATCCATTTGTAGTCATGGACAAAATCCAATATAACTTAATCATTGGATCCGATTTTATCAGGGAAAACAACATAGTAATTGATTTAAAGAAAGAAGAAATAAGGATCAGATGTGATGGTGAAAGAGGACAGAACATTACAGCTAGAATAGAAAACAAGGAAACGAGCGAGTTACAGAAAACCATGAACATTTCAATAAATGAAGCTGCCCATGTTGCCGAGAAGATAATGGAAAGATACGACACAGAAGATGCTGTATGTGGACAGACGATCGACAATGGAATAGGAGGAAATCCCGAACAGCAAGGGATAATTGAGAATCTGCTGAAAAGGTATAGCAATGCTTTTAAGAGCCAGCCTGGAGCAATAAAGAACTTTGAGTACAAGTTATTAGTGAAAGACTGGAGGCCGTTTAAGATTAAACCGTACCCTATACCAGATAAATTCATGCCCGAGGCTAGGAAGGTAATACAGGAGATGATGGATAATGGTATAATATCTAAAGCACATACACCATTCGTTAGCCCTCTGGTAGTGGTAAGAAAAAGCAATGGATCGATTCGCGTGTGCATTGATGCGAGACAGGTCAACTCCAAATTAATTCCTGAGTATGATAAAGCCCCAGTAATAAAGGAGATAATAAGAGGATTTCGGAACAAGAGATTTTTCACGATTTTAGATTTGACTTCCTCATACTTCCACATAGTTTTGGAGAGTAAATCCAAACTATTTACTGGTTTCATGTTTGATAATCAAACGTATATCTTTGAAAGACTCCCATTCGGCATTTCTAACTCTGCGGCTGCATTGGTACGAGCTTTAGACAGGAACTTGAAACCGGAAGTAAAAGAATTTATAACCATTTATGTCGATGACATCGTACTGGCGACAGCAACTTTCGAGGAGCATGTAGTCAAGTTGGAACAGCTGTTAAGAAATTTAGATGAGGCTGGATTCAAAATCAATCGATCCAAGTCAAAGTTCTGTCAATCTGAAATCTTGTTTGTTGGACATGTAATTGATGGAACTGGAATAAGACCAAACCCAGTTAAGATACAGGCCATATGTAACTTTCCGAAGCCCAGAAGGATTAAGCATATCCGACAATTCTTGGGAATGACAAGATTTTTCGCTAGCCACTGTCCAAGGTATACAGAGATATTAGCTCCCCTGCAAGATTTATTGAAAACCAATAATCGTTGGCGATGGAATGAGAGTCATGAACGAGCTTTTGTTAACGCGAAGGAATTGCTAGCTAACAGTATAAAACTTGGATATCCGGACTTCGATCGTGAGTTTATCATTCAATCTGATGCCTCAGCAGTTGGAGTTGGAGCTGTATTGTATCAGGAGAGTAATGGGGAGAATAATATAAACTATTTGGCCTTCGTTAGTAGAAAATTAAGAAACCATGAGCTTAAGTATACGACCACTGAGCTTGAGATGCTGGCCATTGTTTACGCATTACAACAGTGGAGAAAAATAGTGTATGGGTATCCGGTAGTTGTTAGGACGGACCATAAAGCACTAACGTTTGTGTTAAAAACCACATTATCCAGCGAGAGAGTATCACGATGGGCACTTTATGCGCAGCAATTTAATTTAAGAATTGAGTTCTGCCCAGGTAAAAGTAATGTGTTGGCAGACAGTCTAAGCCGAAATCCAACAGAAGAGCCTCTGGAGGTCAATGTTATTGAAATAACTCAAGAGGATGAAGAATGCTTGGAAAGCTTAAAACGATTGCCGGAGCTGCAACTTGAGGATTCATCACTGAAAGAGATTATTGAATATTGTCTAAGAAGGTCAGCTGATGATGGACCCGAAGATCAAATAAATGATTATGTGCTGACGAATAACATCTTGTATAAGTACATAGACAAAGATCGGAAGAAATTAAGAGTGGTGGTGCCACGCAAATTAAGATGTAAACTCATATGGTACATCCATAGAATGATTGGTCATGGTGGTCTAGATAAATTAGCAGCTACAATAGGAGAGACTTTCACATGGACTGGATTCCGGAGAACCATCGGGAGAATAGTAAAAACCTGCGATATATGCCAGAGGGTGAAATATAACTCCGTATTTTTGTATCAACCACCGATAGCTGTAATACCAGACCGACCTAGGGAAGTATATGCCATGGATTTGTATGGGAGTTTACCTGTAGGTAAACGTGGAAACCGTTTTGTATTGGTAGTCCTCGATGTGATGTCAAAATTTGTATCACTTCAGCCCATTAGGAAGGCCAACTCTAAGTCCATAATTAGGAGTTTAGAAAGAGTAACGATACCAAAGATGGGTAAACCAAAATGCATAATAACAGACCATGGAACACAGTTTACGTCAAACGAATTTGCGGAAGCTTTAAGGAAAATGAACATTCAACACCGGTTTAGTTCCATAAGGCACCCTGAATCCAATGCAGCTGAAAGGGTCATGAAGGAAATTGCGAAGTATTGTAGGATTTTCTGCCATGAACGTCATTGGACATGGACTTCTTGTTTACCGACAATAGCCGATTGTATAAATTTTACATGGCACGAGTCTATCGGCAATATTCCAAGCGTTCTTCACATGAACGAGCAGCCAAGACGTCCCTGGAACGAGATCATTGCTAGACCTGTCGAAGAAAGTCCTAGCGTCGAAGAGAACATAAAGCAAGCTCAGGCATGTATGAAAAGGCAGGCCGAAAAACGTCTCAAGAAGTTAAGGCATAAGAAATTTAGAGAACCTTTGGAGGTTGGAACATATGTTCTTGTAAGAAAACCAGCCGTGTCTTGTCCTACGGAAAAATTCTATTCCAAGTTTGCACATTTGTACATCGGGCCGTTCAAAGTTATTGAAGCACTGGGAAATAACGCATATAAAATACAGAGTTTGGAGTCTAACAATATTGCTATTTTCAATGCTTCAAGTCTTAAACAGTACAGTTTCCCGATCGTTGAAGAGGAGGAAGTCAATATCATCGTGGAAGACGAAAGAAACGGAGATGCTTGGGATGTTTATTCGCTGACCGACGGATCAGATGACGAATGATGAAGTCCAGACAGGATTCGAAGACAGGATATGGAATAACAGTATCTCAAGACCAGAGTTAGTTTCGTTCATTTCAGACATGATAAAAGAAGATTTCATTGAAGAAGAGAATTATGATAAGATCTGGCATGAACATGAAATTTCTCCTTTCATACGAAATTTCATTTTTTGAGCAGAGGAGGAATATAACCTTCCAATGTATGTCAGGATGAGATTGGTGGACACATTGGAAGTTTATGTCGAGAAATAACGTCAATGAAATCTTATGTCCGGTTATCACACCTCCAGATGAATTAGAGGGCAGTTGACTTGTATAATTACGTGAACGGCATCGCCGAATTGAAGATATCAGCAGATTGATAACCAGCTCTAAACCCCGTGGTATCTTGGAAATGTTGGTAGATAGTTAATATTGTGAAACATAGGGCAGGATTATATGAATAATACGCATTCTGCAAGTAAAGTTTCCGAAATGCATGAACGGCAGAATATCTATGACAGAAATGTTACTGAGGGCCATGAAATATGTAAACAATAAATTCAAATGAGAGGGCCATACCTTATACATCTAGTCTCGCACGATCCAACGATCGAGATGAAGAAAGGAAACTGTCGATTACTAACCTAAATACGAGGCGGCAATTATTAAATAAGTTCCTTTACTAGTACAGCTGATTTGTACGAGATCGTCTTACATTATGTGTCAAATGTTTCCAATTGTCAGAAACATATGGGAGCTAGAAGCTGAGAAGAATTCTGAAAAGCAAACCGTCTCCAATTATTATGTTGTAGTAGAATCTGTTTTGTCTCTGAAGAAGTTGATACTCTCAATCTGCACCTCAGAAAGATCGGAAGCAAGAATTCATAGGGAAAAGATTGTATTGAAAGGAGTTATTAAAGAGATATTGGCATATTATAAACATACAATATTGTAAAACAAGATATCTTGTTATTGAATGAAAAGGCAAGTGTATCGCTTGAACTGTTAAAATTGTATTAAGGTGTATGACCTTGTTCTAATTGACATCTCTAAGTTTCAGGTAATATGGAAATGTCATCAGATAATTATTCAGATGCTGTGTGTGCACGTATCAACATGAACAACTAAAATAGAGGGACCTCAAAGGATCTGATCTGAAATGTGATGGACAATACTTGATAATGTTATTGAGTGAGAGCTGAACTCGGAAGGTGACACCGTCGTGGAGCAACAACCCAGGATGAGTACTTGAATATCTTATACATATTCCGCCACGTAATTGCTTATTGTAGTTGTAGAGTAGTATTTATTTTGTTGTCAATTTTGACATGAACAGTTTTAACTTGAAAGCGACCGTTATTTGTTGGACATTGCGTTGTAATATTTATGATCGTTACGTCTAGTGTGGTGAGCCAGACTACGTTGTGATAATATGCGATAGTTGTGTAAGATTTCTTTAATGTTTGCTAGCAAGGTTTTACGAAAGTTTCTTCGACATGGATGTTATTGGTACCGTAATGGTGTTATGGTAATGAACGTTAATTTAACCAGTAGCTCAGAATACCTCGGAGGAGCTCGGTATTTTGCGACGTGCGATGTTGTGGTCTTCAAAATGTTATGTGCTTGTGTGGAAATACAGTGTTTGATGATAGAAGTGTGACACTATTGTGGTGATATGGAATTAATGCGGCAACGTATTTAGTAATTTTATGTAATTGCCTGAATAGATTGTTCTTTAGTATTGTGAATTCGCTGTGCATGACGTGTTGTGCGGTGTTATAAGGTGTTAGTTACGGTAGGATCTTTGAAAATATTTACGTGGATAGAGAGATGTGATGATTATAGACGTGTCATTGGGATTGCGAATTTTATGATGATGTTATGTGAAGGTCCTGATGATGGTATTGACGGTAGGAACTATGTTGGTCATGCGTGAATTTTGATGTTGTCGTGATGAATAATTTATTTTGGTGCGAGGCCGTATTTTAGAATAATGTTATAGGATGTTGCACTCACGAACACTAGTAGTTGGTCGTCACATTTATCCTATTTAAATACAAGATTGACCAGAGCGCACGATTTTAAAGGGATGTTTAGGATCTTCGCAAGATAATCGGTAACGTAAAGATATTGAGGTCATGTCGTAAAGGAAATATGATCTTCTATGGTAAGTAAACCATTTCTTTGCTAGTTGGATTTTGTAGATCATTTGAGTTGACGCCTAGTGCTAATGTAGTATTCCAGGTCAAACGTCGCAGTGGTATCCGGAGGCGCAGAATCAACGTAGTTAGACAAGGTTATCGTAGACGTTGCAATGTCTCTTGATGTTTTTTTATCTAGGTGCGGTCACCGATGGACGTACGAGAGGATCGAGTCTGTCTTTTAAATGCATGATTTTGATGGATGTTACATTATGTTATGATCCTGTGTCTTTCAAGCATTTCTGTTGCATTTATGGTGATTTTATGAAGTTAGAATAACGGTATTTTTCAAGTTGCTAGATAGACAGATACCGACATATATGCGGTGATTTTTAAAAGAAATGACGGAATATTGTGAGATATTTGGGTAGTAAATAGCATTCTGAAGTGGATGATTCTATAATTCCCAGTGATTTATTTTTGAAAAATGCGAGATTGATAACTAATCTTTCCATGTAAGCCTTCAGCAGAGGGACACTTTGTCTCTTTTGGTTTCGAATGTCGATGTTGTATTTATTTGTAACAAGAGCCTGAAGTTAGGTGTTTGTTTTTCAAGTTAACAGAATATTTTCCTTTTATATCCGTTTGTGTTGCCGATAATTTGTTCTTAATGTAATTGATACATCTGAAGTTATTTTAAAATCATTAAACGGGAAATCCTTCCATAATTAAAACATTTTACGGAGTTCTCATTTAAAGTAGCGTAGGAACACTAGGATAGTTATTTAATTTAGTATAAGATTAAATGTTGGTCAATGTGTCTCGTCGAATATGCCAATATCCTCGATCTCTTAATACTCTATTGCGAAATATTCACGTAATTTAGGCAGAAATGATGTTTACATTCCACGTTAAAAGCCACGATGATAACAGTCCACTTAATTAACCTGTGTCCCAACTCGTCGGACTTGCACGTCCCTTGAGTGGAGCCTTCATGGATCTCCGACTGCATTGCTTCGCCGCGGCTTAACCCAACACTGAGATACCGAATTAAAATTTACAGCATGGTCACAGGGACTGCTGTCAGGGCACAGTATAATATTCTAAGATGCGTTCTTCTCTTAATTTCATTGCTGGGCCTTTCCTAAAACTCCTTTTCCTTCTGGTTTGTGGATTTAAAATTTACCAAGGTCAGTAATTTTCTGTACGCAGCTTTTGTCAGATACCACTCGTATTATATCATGTTTTATGGGAAAACTTGCCCAATTTCTTAGATTGAATTACTTCATCTTGACTTTAAAAACTGAAAGGGTTTCATGTGTTTTACCCATCTGTTGGGAAAGCTAACCTTGAAAATGACTATCATTTAATGTAAAGGACTACCGGTAGGTAAAGAGATTAATGAATCTACCTTAATTGCGGTGATTTGTCACATGTTTTGTCCGCATGTCTTAATTTTTTGGGAAGTCTCCTTGATGACTATTGTTGGATGTTTTGTTTAAAAAACAAGTGGGGACTGATTGGATTTGGTGGTGTGACACGTAGGTCTGGATTTCACGTGAGATCTACCCTGCATATTCTGGTTTGATATTTAATTACCTGTTACTATTTTCATCCTAGTTTTGTTCTGGATTATCTGTGATAATCTCTGTTGTAAACTTTACCTTCTACATATGAAAATATTGAATTAGGGAGTGTGCTCTACTCCCTGTGAACTTCGGCCTGGTGATTTTAAGGTGATACCGTTGTTATTGGATATCTCCTCTCTGATTGACCTTCTGTATCAAGTCTTTGCTTCTGCTGATTTTGAAATAATACGTAGTTTAGTAATTGGGAGTTTTCACTCACTTGCATGACCTTGTGCTTGGGTGTCAATGACTATATCATCAGTCCTTGTTTTATCATCGAATTTCTTTAATTAGTTTCGAGAATTCCGCCCTCTCTTCCTGGTACGGATTTCAGCTCCTGTGATACCTTAAGGTATTTACTGCGTACTAAGGTTCTGGTTTCATTTCTCTCCTTATTTCCCCGTTAATTGTACCTACTACTTGGTCAATTCCTTATCAAATACTTGCTATAGGAAAGGTCAACGCAGATCCTTTAACCTTGTAACCTTCATATTCCTTTATTAAATTTATGTTCCTAAAACTGTGTGATCCTTTGAGACAACGTTGACATTATACTCTGAATTTGGTAAGCTGGTACTGATATAAAGGTCACGTTGCAAGATCCACTCCTAGCTCGCTGTCCACTCATTTACCCACTGAGGTAAGTTTGTTTTCGCATGTTACTTTAATATTGCCATTTAAATTACCTTGTGCTTGACGACACCAGTGTGGAATTTGTGTTGTGGGTGTAAGTGTATGGTGTGTCATTCTTAACCTAACCTGAGACTAGTACTGGGTATCTTATTATTACTTACCTAGCCATCGTGATATCTTGGTTTTAATTTTCTGGGCGCTAGCGTGTTTATGTTGTATTTTTAATTGAGCGATCCGTATGTCACAGTGCTTTTAGGTAACTTGCAACTCGACACGTCACAGTGATTATGTTGTTTTAATTATAACTCACCCTTGTACAGTATAACAGCACGTCACAGCGCTTCTGTGGGGTGACTCTGTAAGACTGGGGCTTGTGCACTGAGGCCCTCACCCAGTTGGTCGTCGTGCCATTATTTTGATTATAGTGCCAGTCGTTACAACGTTACTGTGTCTATACTTAATTGTGTCCCCTATGTGCTGCACATCACTGTCATTATTTGATGTATTTTTAACCCTCCATATATAAACGTGCACCACTACTCCCCCAGTACAAGCAGCGTCACAGTGTAAATTTGATCCCGTATTATATATAACCGAGCGTCACAGTGGTAGAAGAAAATTGCAATCGTGACTCTTTACCCAAATTAAAAATGGATGATTGTTAATGTTAACATTTGTGTATGTATCTAATTGTTGAAATTGTATTAATTTCTATCATCATTTATGGTGTACCGCTTACGACCTGTACATGCGTATTTTTTGGATAATTAATTGCATTCAGTCATCACGCAAGATATTCAGCGCGAACTTGGTTTGTTTACGTTCGGAGGAACGAACAAGCGAGCCGAGGACAGCTGTGTGTGTGACGTAGCTGCAGGGGCAAGATAGACTACCCGCCTGACGCGCCACGAGTAGCTGGCCTGACCTGGTATGTTCTGGATATGAACGTCACACTTTCGGGAACATTCGATTAAAAATTTCAAAACTTCTCTAATAATTATCGCAGCGACTTGAGCGATACGTCGTTTTGAAGAGAATACCATAAACGTCTGAAATTGTGAATCTGAAGGAAATCCGTCGAGGGTTTCGTGAGATAACCAGCCTCAAGGGATCACGCTATATGATGACGTGGAAGCCCCCGAACCGAATATAAGGAGAGCTCACTTTACCCAGATCAGACAGTCATAGCTGAGTGTTCAGCCTGACTCTCCACGCTACCGTGTTCGTCAGAGGCTATCTTCGAATATTTCAAGTCTTCATGTGGGACTTAAACTCTGACAGTCGTGTTGGACTTATCGCGTGTGAACTCTAATGTTATTGAGTCTATCAGCCAAGTTGGACTTGTAATTTTTGCGAGTGATGAAGAACAAATTATTCAAAGTCTTTATTTGAACTTTATAAAATTTGTGTGTGACAAGTCTTGTATTGGACTTAAGTTTCAACAGTTCAGTTGAAGTTATGTTTTGTGCGCTTATAGAAACTTCTCGATATAACTCACTTTCGTTCTTATAGAACCGAGTTATTACCACGTTGCTTGTGTGAACTTAATCTCCGAAACAATATTGATTTAAAGATGACACTACGGCAATATTCTGGGAACTGTGATATTTTTTTTCTTCACATTTCAGTCAGCATAATTTCTTTAATAGACACGAGTATCTATGAAAATGTTCGAACTTTCCCATGAATAGTACTGCTAATGACAACTACGATAAAAGTATAATCGTGTGCTGCGACACATGTGTTTCACTGTGAATTCAAACTGTGTTTTTTACGATTCAAATAGAACTGTGTATTATTCTTCTGAATAGTGTGGAAATTATTTGTGTGTGACTGACAGCAGTATCTTTGATATACTCTCGAACAGTCACCTATTTTATTCAATGTCAAGTGCGCCTAACAACGAACTGTGCTTTTCATTTGAACCTTTTTTCTTCGTCCAAGTGTTTAGTATTATTGCATGACTGACAGCAGTGTCTCTGATAAACTCTAGAGCAGTCACACATTTCTTTTAATTTATTTAGTGGAAAATCACCACGAACTGTGCCAAGTGCGTCAACAATTTTCAGTTTCATTATTTCAATTCATGAACTGTGCTTTATTTTCTACCAATTTCGATGCTAATCGCATCTACATCTTTAGCGAACTTTTAAATTCTATCTACAAGATTAAGAGTGAATTCGACGGCATATCCCAACCATATTAAATGAAACAGTGCTGTTAAACCAAAGTGTCGGGAGACTGTGTAATTCTGGACACACGTATAAGCTACGTGACGAATGATTACCCCGCAACATCGTCGGAGATCGTCGGAGAACGTCGTAAAACGTCGGATATCGTCCAGAACATCAAAACGTTCGAGACTCACTCGTATCGAACAAACCTGGGTGTTCCGGCCTCATCTCAACGAAGTGTTGTCAACTTCCAGAACGTGTTCCAGCCCCGTTCAGCCTGATGAACTGGGAACACGGACCATTAAAAGGCGATGTTGGAGACAGCGACTATCAACAGTAAGGTGATGTGCACTTTGATATGCATTTCCTGAATAAAACTATTATTCAATGTGATTAAAATTTTTCTTGTAGATAGGACCCTGCCTCCTGTACCAAGCCGTAGCTAGTAACCACCAATTATTGCCCTGAGGACATCATGCTAACGTTAAAGTTAAATCTTAAAGTCGGGCTCTTATACTGGTACAGAGTGCATGGTAATATTCGTGGCACCCTACACATTGGGGCACGATAGCTAGGTTAACAGTGCTATCAAATTAATAGACACTCACGAAACCCTGGACGCGGTGTTTGTTTTTGCAAAGTGAAACTTATGCCCTGGACGTGGCAAATAATTTATGTGTTTGTCATATGGTTGATTTCTATGTGTTGATATATGCTCAACTGAGTGCTTTTGATCTTTTAAAGCCACTGATATTTCAATTTATGATTGAAAATTTCTAAGTGTCACCTTTTGAGGTATTAAAATTGCCATAAATATGGATAATTTACTAGCAGCAATTGAAGCCCGTAGGTTTAATATGAATGAGGTTAACGCCAATTTAGAGACTAGGCTTACTGCAACATGTGCTTATTTAGAGCGACGTATTACTGAGTCCAATAATCTAGAGCGACGTATTACAGAGACTAATGGCAACCTTTCTAGCATAGCCGAGGCTAATGCTAATTTAGAGGGACGTATTACTGAGTCCAACACTAACCTAGAGAGACGAATTACAGATACTAATAGCAATCTTTCTAGCATAGCTGAGGCTGATGTTAATTTAGAGCGACGTATTACTGAGTCCAACACTAACCTAGAGAGACGAATTACAGAGACTAATAGTAATATTTCTAGCATGGCTAAGCCTAATGTTAATTTAGAGCGACGTATTACTGAGTCCAACACTAACCTAGAGAGATGTATTACAGAGACTAATAGCAATCTTTCTAGCATAGCTGAGGCTAATGTTAATTTAGAGCGACGTATTACTGAGTCCAACACTAACCTAGAGAGATGTATTACAGAGACTAATAATAATCTTTCTAGCATAGCTGAGGCTAATGTTCAGACTAATGCTACTCTCGCTAATGTAGATCAACGTTTAAGTAAATTAGCAGAATCAAATGCTTACTTGGATAGGTGATTAGCTGAAGCTGATACCAGGTTAGATAAGCGCTTTACTGAAATGAATGCGAACTTAGAATCGCGTTTCGATCAAGCAAGTGTTAGGATAGAATATTCACTGAGTCCAATAGGAAAATTGATGACCGATTCACTGAAATCAACTCTCAGCTAACTTCTAATGTCGAGGAGATGAGAAAAACTTCTAAAGACCAAGACACAGAAATTGCTAAGGAAGATTTGAACAAGGTTTTTCCTTCAGTCCAAAAGCTTTCGCAGGACATTGAGGATTTCAAGGCCGAATTTCAGGAGTCACATGGTCAGCTCTCGCAAATGCAGGCTAAAATTGTTTCTGTCCAAGATACTCTTAGGGACACGATTAGGAATGACATTTCCAGAGTTGGAAACGAAGTTGCTTTATTAAAAGCTAAGCAGGGCGAGTTTGACAAACGGTTCACTCAGCAAGCCGATAATACGACCACACAAATTAGTCGTATCTGCAAAGACGTTGGTGAACTTAAAACTGAATTAAAGAATGATGTCAAACAAGTCGAAGGAATAGTCCAACTCCAGTTGGGGGATGTCAAGAATAATCTCGAACAACTAGCCACTGAAGTTGTTAATGTTGAATCTCGAGATACGTCCAGACCTATTCATAGTTCGATAGAGGGAGTCGGAGAAACGTCATACCAGACGACTACTGTTAAAAGTTTAAGAGGAAAAACCTCCTAAATTCTCCAGTAAAGAAGATTACACGGCTAAAGAGTTTCTGATTAATGTAGAAGAATATTTTCAAAAGCACAAAATTAGTGAAGGTAGAAAACTAAGAACAGTTGCCCGATTATTAGAAGGCAAGGATCTTTCCTAGTACGCGATCTTCAAATTTAATTTTAAGACATACTCTGACTTCAAGAAAGCTTTGATTGACCGTTTTTGGAACGCAGAAACTCAGCACCTTATCAAACTTCAACTGTATTCGAGAAGGTATAACACCTCCCTCAACACCTCTCGATACGCACATTTTTTATTATCTCAGTTGAAGAAGATGCAGTGTTTAGAACCTCCTTTGTCTGAGAAGGAACTCATACAGGTCATTACGTTACAGTATCCTTCTCAGTTCAAGAGATCTTAGTAGCAGCGAACAATCCGAACTTAGATCAATTAGATGCTGCATTACAACGTCTTGATACTGCTCATGCGCAGGGTACTTTGAAACCGAGCAAGAGTAAGGACGTAGCCGCCCATCCAGTTCAGGTTAACACTTCGGAACCATCGCGACAAAGTCCTGAACGAGCGGATAGAAGGGAAGAGAGAGATACTCAATCTTCACCTACGCGGTATCGAGGGTTTAGGAAACGCCCATACCGTGGCCAGACGCCGTACCAAACCAAACCTACCTGGTTAAAACAAGAGAAAAGACAAGAAGAAATGACATAATTAATTATTGGCACATTGATGATGATTGAGTATTTGAAGACGAATTACCCATTCGTCAACATGTCCAACGAAGTTTACCGATAATCAATGTTACCATTGGGGAATTTCAAGTATTATCACTAGTGGACTCAGGAGCGCAAGTTTCCCTAATATCTGACAAGTTGATAACATTAATCAAGGACAGATATAACATTCTCATTTTGCCGGTAGCGCAAGCTAGGATCAAGGGCCTTATTCCTGACAGGAATATAAAATTTAAGCAGCAAGTCTTCCTTGAGTTCGCTATCAATGAAGAAGTGTGTGAACATATTTTCCTGATAGTCTCGCCCATGAAGTTTAACCTTATCTTGGGTTCAAACTTCCTGTCTAAATATAAGGCTACCAGTGACTAATCTGCCAACACTATTCATCTATGTAGGATTGGATCTGTAGAGTTACAGCTGGTAGACGGTGAGGACCTTAGACTTCAAGGGATTGATCTACCCCGTACACAAGTCGATGGTGTGATTGGCGATGCCGCCCCAGTCGACCAGGTACAGAAAGAAGAGGGTGATCCCGAAGAAGAAGAGGGACCCGTGTCAAAGGAAGAGGGTGATCCCGATGAAGAGCGCCCATCGATGAAATTTTGAATGACAAAGGGCCTGATTTTCTCACCTACATCGCCAGTGTAACTGAAGCCCCAGAATACCTCCCTAATATAGCAGCGGCAGAAGAAGAGATTTATCAGACATATCCGGACGTCTTCGATGAGAAGCCTGGAGAGATTAAGAATTTTAGACACCACTTTAACGTCAAGGATACTTCGCCCTATAAACGCAAGCAATACACGGTGCCTGAGAAGTATAAGGATGAAACTAGGACACTGATTCGTCAGATGGAGGCTGACGGAATTATCTCCAAGTGCGTTACGTCCAATATTAATCCGCATATCAAATGGTAACCTGCGTTTATGCTTGGACGCTCGTGCGTTGAATGACCGATTGGTACTTGAGTACGATCACCCTCCTCCGCTTAAAGATGTCATTAAGCGATTTTATGGAAAGACATGGACATGGACATGACATTATCTTATTTCTATCTTGTGTAAGTTGAGAACAGAAGACTCTTAACTGGATTTCTTCAATGGATAATGTGCATCTGATCAAAAAATACTTTGAGTGAGATGAAATCAAAAGAAAATCCTCACAGTATTTTCTTTTTCCTGAGAGGGAGGGATATGTACCGATTACGACCTGTACATACGTATTTTTTGGATAATTAATTGCATTCAGTCATCACGCAAGATATTCAGCGCGAACTTGGTTTGTTTACGTTTACGTTGTTTACGTTTTGTGCGCTTATAGAAACTTTTCAATATAACTCACTTTCGTTCTTATAGAACTCAGTTATTACCACGTTGCTTGTGTGAACTTAATCTCCGAACCAATATTAATTTAAAGGTGACACTACTGCAATATTCTGGGAACTGTGATAGTATTTTAAACATTTATTATAATCCGTTACTGGTATTTTGTGGTAGTGTTATGGGTGATAGACCCAGCCTTAATTGTACTGTGTTTGGTGATGTCCTTGCCTGGACATGGTCATGAGTTATGACAATCTTTGAAAATTTCCCTGATATCTTTGTCTTGGTGGGTAGCAGTTTCTATTGCTTATGGTGTCTTAAATTTTCTTCTCTTAATGTGTTGGTGCTCAGTAAAGTGTTCTGCCTGATAGTTTTTCTGTTCCGGAATCATACTCTGATAAGTAACCAATCTTGCGTTTGGTTATTTTTATTTTATTTAATATTATGGTACAAGATGTGTTTCTTGGATATGTTTAATTTTATCTGGTGTGCACCTTGGCAGGGGGGAGAGTTCGGTTGATGTTAGTCTTGTCGATTATGGAAACTTCATGACTGACTGATAATTTTTTTGTCTAGCCATTTGTCATCTTTTACCCATGTCATGGCTGGTATATTTTATCTAAGGTTATTACGGACGGTATAGGACGTCTCGTATGTGAGGTAATTCACTTTATTTTTAGTCCAGGGTTTCTCCTGTGTCCCTCTTAGGGCATTTGTCGTTTCTTGGGTATGCATTGACCTCTGACTTCATTTTGAATATGGTGTATTCTGGTATGGAACATTATGTTATTTCTTAAATTGTATCAGATCGCCTGTTTTTTATGTACCGGTAGTCACTTAGTTCATTTAATTTAGCTAGGAGGATATCTACTTACCCATTTCATTCATTTTCTATCTGAACCTTTGATTCATAATCTTCCTCTGTTTCTCCTTGTCCTGTTTCTTGGTGGGTTAATAGCTACTGTATTTCTTCTTCTTGCATCCTTTCTAACCACCATTTGTGTGTACCACTTACAATTATCTGTGAAAATGTGCCATGGTAAAGTGAGTTCCTTGGTACCCATGCCAATGGGTAAGAAATATCTCATTCACTCTGTACTACTGATCTCTCTCTGTGAAACTTGTTTTTGCATATTATTGTCTCTTGGATATTAATACCGGTAAAGTTTGATCAAATTTTTTGCATCTTGATATTATAGCTTAAGGTACTGTAATGGTTGTAGAGTCCGCCATGCTAACTCGCTACGCGCCAGGGGCGTCGCCCATCCCCCCACCTCCCCTTACGCTCGAGCGCGCTAATCGACGAGCAACACTCAAGCGCTGGGCCGGCCCTTCTCACTTCTATCCATGGTCGCGCCGCAGAGGACTACGGAAACGACTGGAAGATTGATCTCGAGTCTTCTATTTCGCGAGGTTCCTCGATCCATCGAACATCCGGACTATTCCAGAAGGGCTGGCGCAGGTATATAAGAGCAGTTACTTGCCTGCAGTGGGAGTCAGTGGGAGCTAGTCAGTGAGAATTGGTGAGTGAGAGTTAGAGAGTGAGTGAGCGGAGAGCGCAGTCAGTGGTAGCCTGGGCTGAGATGTCAGCCTGATCGAGTATCAGCCTGTTGGAGCCGAGGACTCGTGCCTGTTCCCCTGACTTCGTGTGTGTGTGTGTGTGTCCCTTGAGGCTGGCTGCTGGAGGAGAACCTGGAGTGTTCTGGAGCGGCGAAGAAGGGAACACTAGGAGACGACGTGTGAAGACTGCGGAGTTCAACAGACTTAAGTGAACAGCGGATACTATCCCGACCTGCGAGGCTGACGTGTAGACTGTGGACCGTGACAGTGCTAACGAGTGTGACTGAGTGGCTGAGAGAGTGTACTGTAAATAATCGATGACTCTGTGTATGTGTGTGTGTCACTGTAGATGGAACCTAAGAGAAACTAAGAGAGAGAGCGCGAACCGTCTGTACGTGTGTAACTTGTGGCTCGGCTCTCGTCTGTATGTGTGTAGTTAATAAATCTTAGAAATAGGTTGCTACCAGGTGCTGTACTCATTTATTCATTTATCTGCCCCGCCAACACGTTACAGTATGTAGTGTGTATTTTCATCCTATATTGGGATCTGGCATGTCCGATGAAGGTTATAGGTGATATTTTTGAAATCGACTGCTGGTGATGTCCATTTCTGGGTTACATGGCATGTGTTATTTGGTGATATTCTTCGAATTTTCCATTGTGTATATCTTTGATGTACTACTTCATGATTACCCTAATTTTTTCTGGGTATGTCCCAACTTCGAGGTATTTCTTGTATGTTCTGGTGTGTGATTGGTGTTTTGGTGGTTTCCTTACCCTAGTTGGTACTTAATGTAATGGGGGGAGTTGTTCTGAGGATTCAATGTCCTTTCAAAACAGTGGTGCAACGCCTCTTCTGATTGTTCATTGTTTTGTGGATAAGGCATGTAGATACCTATGATGTGATATGTTCTTAAGTATGTTATATATGGGATGGTGTGGTTTGCCATTTCTGATTTGTTTGGGGTTCTTGGAGTAAGCGTTGTGTTCATGATGTGGATTTGAACCTTGTTTTTTTTAAATTGATTGTTATTGTAGATATTTTGGGGTTCTTTTAAAATTATGTGCCATGTTGGGGCTCGGATTGTGTTAAGTTATGTCATGTGTTTTAGGAGGAGTCCATGCCTCCTTCTGTCATCACTTATGTAATTTTGTCCACTTACTTCTCATGTATTCTACTATTTCTGTAGAGTGTGCCTTGGACTGGTCCCCTTATTCTTGTGAGGCTGGTCTGTTGAGCCTTGTTCGATTATGCACTTGGTGAGATCCATACAGTGTGGGCTAGCAATTGAAGTATTTCTAAAATATTTTCAGCTTGTGAATAAACTATGTTGCAAAGACACAGACATGCAAGGTTGTTGAGTATGATTAAATATTTTGGGCTTTTGTTGGCTCTGTATTTATGCCATCCAAACCTACTCCACGCTGTTGTGAGATTGATTTAAACTGTTTCATCTAGGGGTTACCCTTGGTTAATATTATTATAGAATGCATCCTTTTAAGGGGAATGTACTGTTTAATTGTCTGACCTTATGAAAGATAACCTTGCTCTCAAAACTGAAAGTAAAAAAAATCCTTCATTTGTAGGCTTGTACTAAATTATGAAAACCTATTTCTTGCTCCTTCTAATGTTATCCTTGCAAATATTTTGTAACGGGATACCGATACCTCCTGTAATGGCGTATTGTATTTCAAGGTAACTGTACTGTAGTTGGATTATGGTTGTTTTGGTGGTGCTGTGGTCTTTCCGCTTTTGTTTTAGAGTTGCTCTGTAGCTCTACGTTTGCCACACTAAGAGACTTTGACCATGGTACACCACACCTGTGTTCTTGTGGTAGTCAGTATCTTCCTCGTTTCTTCATCTGTATGGCTATGTGTGATTGAAACATTGGCCACATTGTGTACCACCTTCGGATGCTGCATATGTTTAAATTAATGTTACGCTGGTATAACCTTTGCATTCCCCGCTGGGGGGGGGGGGCGATTTGTTAGGATAATTTAACATATGGATTTCTTAATTCAAGCCCCTCTCGACATGTAAACAGAACTGTATGGACCTTTGTCCGTATAGTCCTGTAATGTGCTCTGCACATATGGCTCTATACCCTCTCCTTCTTGGAATGGCTAAGCAGATACGGATGGCCTTGGTGAGTGTTGGGGGTAGCCATGTTGGTAGTTTTTGCCTGATCATTCTACGAGACAGACGTGCTATGTAGTCTTCTGTATTTTTTCCGGGGTTTATCCCTGTTTCCACCCTCTTTTGGGGAATTTTGTTTATGATTTATTTATTTTACAGTTATTAAACTAGCTGGTATGTATATTTTATCCTTTTATGGTTTGATCTAGTGATGGGCAACGCTCTCGCTCGAGACTCTCGAGACTGACGTCGCAGATTTCGAGACTCTCGCGAGAATTCCGGGACCGATCCCCGTGTAGCGCAAGCTGTGCGACGAGCCAGTAACTACGACTGTAAACCTGATAGTATATCATTGGCAGTTATTGCGTGAAATAACGTTCTCTTATGAAAACGTGTGAACCAATACATTTTGTCAAAAGCCTGGAAAAATACTGCATGTTCAACTATGAACCCCTTAATACCATTAACTAAAGTGGAAACAGAATGTCAGCATCTTAAACTGTTGACGACTTCTTTGGGGTGGACATTTTAGGTGAATAACAATGCATAATTTGTGAATAACTATAGATAGGATACTAGAGGCGTGCATTATTCGAACTTGAGACGGGAAAGATGTGCTTTGCTACATACGCAACCCCCGTTACATATGAGTGGAACGTGTAACAGGGGTGATGGGCAAGGCTCTCGAGACCGATTCTCGTGTGCTGCGAGCTGTGCAACGTCCCAGTAACTACGAGTGTAAGCTTGATAGTTATCATCAGCAGTTCTCACATGGAAACGTGTGTGACGATAAATTTTGTCAAAATCCTATGAAAGCACTGGATGTTGAACTGAGCTACTTACCATTAACGAAAGTGAATACAGAATGCCAGTATCCTAAACTGTTCACGAGTTATGTCAGGTGGACTTTTAGCTGAATAACCCGTATAATTTCTTAATAATTGTTATTATGATGTAATCCTACCTCGATGCCTCACAATCGTTTTCGGAAGGGTAGTTTCTTGTGATTCAGACCGGGCCGAAGGTGTTCATTGATATTATGCGCTCGTAAGTGCGGGATCATCCCAGAAGTA
The DNA here is from genome assembly GCF_040414725.1 of Anabrus simplex. Lineage (NCBI taxonomy): Eukaryota > Metazoa > Arthropoda > Insecta > Orthoptera > Tettigoniidae > Anabrus > Anabrus simplex. Next base: position 41,704,831 of record NC_090279.1, read on the forward strand.
TTTCTGGCGATGTATTTTACTTCTTTTGAATAAGCAACACAGTGGGCTGTGCTATGTGACATCTCTAAAAATAAGACATCCACGACTTACGTTGCGTTCCGGACATGGTCTTCAAGTTGTCGCGTACATTTCACATTGCACAGTCATATATCGAAGTACCTACCTAATTATGACGCGAATACTCTATAGCAATTTTGATTGCACATTCCACTCATGCGTAATGGTGGTTGCATATGCAGCAAGGCGCATCTTGCCTCGTCTCGAGTTCGAATAATGCACGCCTCTAGTATCCAGTTACGTGTACCTACAGTAGCCGTCAGGTTCTGTACTTAAACCACTCATTTGTGTACCTACCAGTGCATACAATGCCAGAATTATGTTATACTGTGTCAAAATAGACCTCGATATAAATGAACGCTCTAGTCGCTTGTTGACACGCATTTACGAATATGAGAAGGCCCGTGGTTGGCTATTTGCATATTAGGAACAAACAACATTCAGCTCCGACTATCTGCAGGCCTACGACACGCTGCTCGCCGCACATTGTGGGGACAACGCTCTCGAGATTTCTCGAAATTTCTGGCGAGAAATAATGCCTGCGCTAGTCTCGAGAAATCCAGAGAAATCTCGAGACTTCGTCTCAGACTGCCCATCACTAGTTTGATCTGCATTCTCCTCTAACCTACCATCCTATTCTGGTATTCCGGTTAGTATATATAATTTTCTACGATGGGTTCTTTTCTTAATTTCATTGCTGGGACTTTCATAAATATCCTTTCCCTTCTGGTTTGTGGATTTAAAAATTTACCAAGGTCAGTCATTTTCTGTACGCCTTTCCGTTTAGGAGTCTTTCAAACGTGTACCTTACCATTGTAACTCTGCTTCCTTAATTATGCAGGTTTTTATTCTGCGTATGTCAGATACCACTCGTATTATATCATTTTTTATGGCAAAACTTGCCCAATTGCTTAGATTGAATTACTTCATCTTGACTTTAAAAACTGAAATGGTTTCATGTGTTTTACCCATCTGTTGGGAGAGCTAACCTTGAAAATGACTATCATTTAATGTAAAGAAGTACCGGTATGTAAAGAGAAAAATGAAACTACCTTCATTGCGGTGATTTGTCACATGTTTTGTCCGCATGTCTTAATTTTTTGGGAGGTCCCCTTGGTGACTATTGTTGGATGTTTTGTTTAAAAAACAAGATGTGTGGACTGATTCGATTTGGTGGTGTGACACGTAGGTCTGGATTTCAAGTGAGATCTACCCTCCATATTCTGGTTTGATATTTAATTACCTGTTACTATTTTCATCCTAGTTTTGTTCTGGATTTTCTGTGATAATCTCTGTTGTAAACTTTACCTTCTACATATGAAAATATTGAATTAGGGAGTGTGCTCTACCCCCTGTGAACTTCGGCCCAGTGATTTTAAGGTGATACCGTTGTCATTGGATTTCACCTCTCTGGTTGACCTTCTGTATCAAGTCTTTGCTTTTGCTGATTTTGAAATAATACGTAGTTACGTAGTTTAGTAATTGGGAGTTTTCACTCCATTGCATGACCTTGTGCTTGGGTGTCAATGACTATATGATCAGTCCTCGTTTTATCATCGGAATTCTATAATTAGTTTCGCGAATTCCGCCCTCTCTTCTGGTATGGATTTCAGCTCCTGTTATACCTTAAGGTATTTACTCCGTACTAAGGTTCTGGTTTCATTTCTCTCCTTATTTCCCTATTACTTGTTCCTTTCCTTATCAAATAGTTTTCTTAAAAAAGTCAAAGCAGATAATTTAACCTTGTAACATTCATATTCCTTTTTTTAAATTTATGTTCCTAAAACTGTGTGATCCTTTGAGACAACGTTGGTATTATACTCTGAATTTGGTAAGTTGGTACTGATATAAAGGTCACGTTGCAAGATCCACTCCTATCTCGCTGTCCACTCATTTAACCATTGAGGTAAGTTTGTTTTTGCATGTTACTTTAATATTGCCATTTAAATTACCTTGTGCTTGACGACACCACTGTGGAATTTGTGTCGTGGGTGTAAGTGTATGGTGTGTCATTCTTAACCTAACCTGAGACTAGTACTGGGTATCTTATTATTACTTACCTAGCCATCGTGATATCTTGGTTTTAATTTTCTGGGCGCTAGCGTGTTTATGTTGTATTTTTAATTGAGCGATCCGTATGTCACAGTGCTTTTAGGTAACTTGCAACTCGACACGTCACAGTGATTATGTTGTTTTAATTATAACTCACCCTTGTATAACAGCACGTCACAGCGCTTCTGTGGGGTGACTCTGTAAGACTGGGGCTTGTGCACTGAGGCCCTCACCCAGTTGGTCGTCGTGCCATTATTTTGATTATAGTGCCAGTCGTTACAACGTTACTGTGTCTATACTTAATTGTGTCCCCTATGTGCTGCACATCACTGTCATTATTTGATGTATTTTTAACCCTCCATATATAAACGTGCACCACTACTCCCCCAGTACAAGCAGCGTCACAGTGTAAATTTGATCCCATATTATATGTAACCGAGCGTCACACCTTGAGTACACTACCGATGTTCATACAGAGCTGATTCTTGAGAATGCTGCGCTCAGTTTCCGGCGAAACATTGGCAGCTACTAATGCAATTCGACTACGGCATACAGCGAAGACACTGGCCGTGAAAGACTAAACCGACAATCTCAACGTGTTCAGGAAGCTCTAGAGCATTGGGAGCGGGCACTAGTTAAGTGATGACCCGCATCACCAAGGACATCTTAAAATATCTTCCTTACAACACATTTATCCAAAACTCTATATTCTCTTAGTCTCATACCTGTAGCTCCACGTCTCCTATGCTAGTGTTCTCTGTCGCTGGACCACCCAGAAGGTGCCTTAGATGATGAGATCCAAGTTCTATACAAAGTACAGACCCATTTCGACCAGGACAGGTGTAAGGTTATTGCTCACCTAAGATCGGGCGGCATGATTGCCTAGTATCATTGCCGCTGAGCTGGATGTGGGTAGAGTTCACGTCGCGGAATGTGGGAGTCATGAAATTAAGAAGACATCCTTCTGGTTCGGATTCCACATTAAACTAGAAACCCTTGGTGGTGATCAAGGTATCTATGTTCAGGAAAGTCAGCATGTTTCCTTTCAGAAGAGACTGATTCATCTTGGTGGTGCTTTATTTCCAGTTGTCCAGAGACTTTTTAGTTACCTCTTAAATTGACTAAACTATGTGATATTAGTCTGGATATGAAAGACATACGAACCGTTGCCAACCTGTATTAAAATCAGTCCTCATCTGTTAATGTTGATAACACCAATACCTGTGCTATTGGAATGAAGCAAGGGATGAGGCAAGGCTCTGTTATAACTCCACTCCTATTCAATATCTACTGTGAAAGGGTGTTTTTCTTAAACACTGCAAGGAAAACATGACATCATCATTAACAGAATCGTAATAAATGATCTGCAATATGCATATGATACTTTTGTTTGCAATAAGTGCTAATGATCCACATATATTAGCAAACTGAGTGGTCAAACAAAGTTCTGCGTTTAAACACAAAAAATACTAACTCAGTGACCGTAAGAAAACATGTCATTCAACCTATAAAAGTGACAGAACCTGGCAGTACTGTAGGTACTGTACTGCTCAAGTCACACTGATTCATTACGTTCGGTTTAAAGCGACAACGAGAGCCGCAGGCACAATTTACCGGCTGGTGGTTGTGCGCCTTGAACCTGAGGTTCGATGTGGTTCAAATGCTAATCATTTCTTGAGAACATACTATTGCACATGTCCTGCACATGTCTTTCAATGTGTTTTCGATTTTATGGATATGGGTGTATTTCAAACATTCACATAATTTACCAACACCAGTACATAAATAGATCAGAATCTGTTACAACACAAAACAATAGAAAATATAATTTCAGGAAGTAAGTCCTCCAGAAGAGGAAATCAATATTTAAAAAGGGTACTTAAATATTTATGATGGAAGTTAATTCAGTCCTGACTGGCAATGTCTTACGATTGGTCCCGTTAGGGTGTAGTGGGACCTCCCCTTTTAGTTGCACATTCCTGAAAAAATATCCCTTGAATTGTGCATCATGATGAAAGTAGAGATCCGTCATTCAAGCAGCAAAATGATTCCCTTGTTCCTTGTCTTGCAGGCTTCTCGTAACAGTAAGCTTCCTGACACGTCCAGAGACACCCATCCACACCTACACCCAACCACACACACACATACACACTGAAACTAAAACGACACATAATATTTATTCCAAGCATGCCTATTTAAATGTCAGTTGACACTTAACTTGCAGGTTCAGATGATTTATGCATACCACACGTGTTCCGGAATTAATATTGCAGTGGTTAAGTCTTGCAGAAGACGTAGTAAAGAAAGCGTTCCCTTTGTAAGACATCACGGGTAATAAAGGTCACTTGGCGTAGAATTTCTTGTAGAAATGTAGTGGGAAAGCGAAGTGAAGTTGTGCTCTATGAAAGCAGTAGAGTAAGAGCTGAGTAACTTGAGCGTCGATTACACACTGCCCTTATCAGTTCTTGGCCTAGAACGTGTGATTAGTTGGAAACCAATCATAAATATTCTTCATGTCTTCTTAAAATATCATGGTTCGTAACTGTCCTTGTGAAGAGTTCTGAAAACTTGCCGGGCGGTGTTAGCCGTGAAAATGTTAAGTAGGAAAATACTCGCCATCATTGCAGTCCACTTCACATTTGGCCGCTGGGACTCCAGTTTTGTGTCAATACAATATGCTGTAATTATCAGTTAAGTAAAGAATGATAGTAAAATCAAAAGTTACTTCCGGAACATTCGTCAGTATAGAAATGCACTTGCATTTGCTTCCGTTCAAGTGGATATCATAAATGTAAAAAATAACAAAGATTACATTAAGTGGTAAGTACGACTGTCGAATATTGTACTGATTCGTTTATTCCTTAGTTCAGCAGGGGCAACTCCACCTGATAAACAAACGAGATTCTCCCCTAGTTCTACATTTTTAACAATTAATTAAAATTTTCTGAGATGCCCAGCTATCTTTTAGCTGTTAATTTTAATACAGTTTTACAGTAGATTAATGATAATCATTAAATTTACTATTTGTTCATTTCTAATTCACCCAAGTGACATTGAAATGTGTTTGATCCAACCTAATCTATTCCCTTTGGAGATCAATTGACCCATGAGCGTTTCTCTATGCCAGATACCTTTGATCCATGATTCCAGTTTACAGCATATACCCTGCAATTTACTAGTGTTTTCTTACACTTCTCTGAGTATTAGCTTCCAAATATTCCATGGGATAATTCTGGATGTCGGTTTATCTTCAAACAAGTGTATACTGTATCTGTGTTGATATAGGACACCGAACTTCATAGAACTATTGTGATAAAACTATTTCTTGATTGCTGTCTCTTTTTTTTTCTGTCCCTCAGTGAGAGAATTTGTTTGTTGTATGGCGTGGTACTGAATGTTCATATTGTCAACAAATGTTAGTTGAAGTGAATTGTTTTCCAGTGTTTTACCGTAACTGAAGTTGTGTTAGGATCAACTTTCGTAACCTTGATCACCTGAAGAATCATGTCATTCGCAGTTTTTCTGAGTAGGGTTCATTCGCGGGTTTACTTCGACATGTGCTGCAAGATTATAAGCATAAACTTGGAGGCATGGTGTATCGTAATAAGTACGGCATTGTAATTATTATAATGCCGATAAGCTTGATAAGACTCTTAAATTGATTCTTGGCGAAAGACATGCGGAGAAGGTGCGATAAAGTAAGGGCTACCTCGATCCTGGAACCGAAGAGCATAATAGGCAGCCCATCTTTACTTCAAGGGAGGAATGCATGCTCTGCATAGAATTTTGAAAGATACATTTGGGATTCTATTTTACTCTTTACTTTTCCAAAATAACCCCATGTATCGTCGAATTTCGGACATGTAAGTGAAAACTTATGTCCGAACGTGCATGTAAACCTGGATAACTGTGAACACTGAATTTTTAAAATAAAAACTTGCTTTTAACGTATTGTTTGAAAGTACATATTAAGATACTCTCACAATAAGTATTGGAAGAGAAGGAATTCAAGCAATTCGTTATGATATTGAACAACTGCCTGTGTAGCTATCGGCCTGCATTTGGAGATGCTGGGTTCGAACCCATTGTTGACAGCCATGAAGTGCATGTTATCCACGGTTTCACATTTTCACAGCAAGCAAATGGTGCGGCTGTACCTTAATTAAGGCCACAGTTGCTTCCTTCCCACAGTCATAATACAATATGGGGCTACACAGGTACAAAAGTGGAGAGGCTGGCGTAGAATGCGTTCTTCAAAAGTGCATCAATCACCTCATCACCTGTACTTGTGGTGACTGCAGCAACCAAATTGACCTTGTCTTTGATCGGCGCCGTGATCGACTAAGAAAGGGTGTGAATGTCATGTCATCTGTTTACAACCTCAGCATAAGGTAGTCATAGAGGATTTAATGCATCGTACAGGTGGAAGTATGAATGCTCCCGAGAAGGTCAAGTGGCGGAAGCTTGAAGACTACAAGGAGACCCTAGCAGACAGCATAAATTTTCCTCTCCTGAATGCAATTGGAAACATGTGGACTCATTCTACAGATCTTTCACTGCAACCGTCACAGTAAACTTGGGTACGAAATAACCTAGTTCCTACTGCATTGAAAATAAAACGTTCTTATGGATGATTCCAGTCCAAGAAGAGCTGTAGAAAAAGACAGAGACATACTGTGTAAGTTATATAAACGGGGTTTCAAATACACTCCAGAACAGAGGGAAAGAATTGTCTTTGCCGAACGTGTGGCTAAGAAATCTGTCACACTCACTGTAATGACCTGTGTACAAGGTTTATCAGAACTATACTGACAAAGAAATCAGGCGTACTCTTCGTGTGATGTTGAAGGTGATGATGCAGTTGGATTGCCGGAGAAATGCATATTTGTGGTGAAATTAAGTGACCTTGTTACTTCCGGGCGTGCAGTTCAAATTGACGAATTTGCTGTTAGTGCTATGCCAGAGAGTCAGCCGCTGAGCGTGAGAAGAGGGAAGGGAGGGGAAGTGAAAAAACTGGGCAGTGTGTAGTTTGTTCTACACGAATTGACTACTATGTGAACCCCATAGAAAGAGAAGACATACTTGCACCAAGAATACAGACAGCTTTCCAAGCCGTTCGCCATGCACTACACATCCTGGGCAGAGTCCAAAGTCACTCACTGCTACACCATTGTGAACTATGCACCAACGTAGGAGGGGGCCATATTGAACATCTACTGTAATCAAAATATTCGGCGTGATGATTCCTTCGTTATTTCATTGAATTCACAATGTTGTGTGTGAAGGAATACACAATCGCGACGCGGCAACTTTGCATCTTCGAGCATGTTAAGTAATATATAATATTACTGCGACAAACAGACGAGAGGAGAAACAATCTGGTGCTTTCCTTGACTTCCCTGAAACACGGCAGCAGCTCGTCCATTTGAATCGCGGACACGGAAGTAACAATTTAAATAAAATACATCGTTTAAGACACCCCTCTCTTCAAGGATGTGGTTATAGTAACGCATATATCAAACTAAAGGCAGAAATATAACATTAATTTGAGGAGTGAGGAAGTGTGTTTATTTCCTTAATTCCTCATTGAGCGTGGGAACGGGCTTAATTATGAATGTCTTGGTTTATTTAATCTTAAATTTTATCATTTACTGCTGTAAGAGAACGTTCATTATGGATGCATTCATTGAGGTTAGTTTGTTATTGTTATGTCTGGTGATTTTAATATGTAACTGGTCATGTTGGCAGGAGTGATGCGCCTTAAGGAAAGAGAATCGGGTGGTGATATTTACCTTTTAATGTAGGGCCTTAATTGGCGAATACTATAGCTGGGGTGGGTGGTTGCATCCTCACCCCTATCTGCGTCTGAACACTCAGTACCTGAGGGTACTATGTCACATAATCAGGAAGGAAGACCATCTTCGAAGATCCTAAAGAATACCTCAAAGTTGCCTCCGATACTCCAGGCTTCATGCCCTTCCTCGAAAATGAGGTAACGCACCGGTCACGGCCCTTTTAGATTCAAGAATTATCGTGTCCATCATTTCAGTAGAATGGTATTCCAAGCTGAAGTACTGTTGTGAATATCCTGAATTTGTTTCTTCTTCTGTAAAATGTGTTTCGGCTAACTCTCCTCACCTAGAAATTTTAGGACTTATCCATGCCAAAATTCGTATTTCAAAATTTATGTGGAAATCTCAGTTATTTTTTGCAAAATATTTGCCATGCCCGGTGATATTAATAGGAGATTTTTTTGTCAATTCCACTATCGTGCTCGATCATCACATTCAATTTAGGAGTAATTTTCATATACGGTACCTCCCTTGAATTGAAATTTTGTAGCATCTTCTATTATTTCGCCTCCCCAGAGTGAGATGTTGTTTGTGCTTAGGCATCTACCTGAGGATCAGGCTAGCTGCATTCGTAAATTGTCAGTCATTTCCCGACGTGTTTTCGGAAAATCATTTTTTGCTATTGTCTTACCGTCGCACCGACACTGATAGGTCTTATGGCGACGATCCGGATAATCTGGGTGTGACTGACTTAACTGAATACAAGATTGAGGTTACGGATTCGATCCCCGTAATATTTCTTCCCTACAGGATATCTCTGCCGAAAATGATATTCCTCAATGAAACCATCGACCAAATGCTGAGGGATGGTACCATTCGACCCTCCAAGTCGCCGTATTCTTCACCCTTTTTTACTTGTGTCGGAACCTCAAGGTGGCTTCAGTGCAGTAATTCATTATAGGTCGTTAAATCGTAAGATTTTTCTACAATCAGTACCCCTTCCCGACTTGCATTTATGTTTCTCTTCGTATTGGGAGGCTAAGTTCTTCACCATCTTAGATCTGAACCAAGCCTATAATGATATACGTCTCGTGGAAGATCCAAAACATCTGACTGCCTTCGCCACCGACTGGAAACTGTATGAATACAACTACTTGCCTTTCGGTTTCTCCACCGGCACGGCGATTCTTACTAGGCTGCTAGATGGGGTGTTCTGCGATATTAAATTTGAATATCTGTACCATTATCTAGATGATGTTGTTATTTTTATTGAGACCTTTGAAGAACCCTTAGCTCATCTGGATGAAGCTCTAAAACGCATTATTAAAGCTGTACCTTTTGATTAACCATATATGTCCTACCTGGGGCATATTGTGTCACCTGATGGAGTTTTAGTGGAGCATTCCAGAACGCATGCAATCCGTAACTTCAGACCTTGGGATGTTAAGGGGTTTACTAGATTTCTTTACGAAATGTATCCCCAACTTCGGCAATAAGGCGGCATCCTTAACCGTCCCCGCAAATAAGCTGTCAAGTTTGAATGGGGGCCGTTGCAGCAAGCAGCACTAGAGGATCTGAAATTAGCTGTGTAAAGTCCCGATCTTGGCTATGCCAGATTTCTCCAAGAAGTTAATTGTACACTGAGACGCCTCTCCATCCGCGGTCACTGCGCTTCTTCTTCAGGAATCTGAACTGGAATGGCGGCCAATCTCCCATGCATCTAGAACCTTGTCACCTCAAGAGGCCAAGTACAGTACTCTACGTACGAGTTAGAAGGACCGACCGTCCCATTCCCCTTAGAAACTTTCCGTTTTTACCTTGAGCATGTTAGATTTCAATTAGAGACTAACAATAATTCTCTGAAGTGGGTTCTTCCTAGGCCCCATTGTGCCGGGCGAATCGTATATGAGCGTTTCAGTTTGATGTGCGAGACATTCATTGATCTGAAAATATGGTCCCAGATGAATTAAACCGAATGTTTTCCGGCGATTCTGATGTTGTTGACTCGAAGAAAAGCCTGTTGCCTTATATTTCCAGTGCCATTATAAGTTCCATTCTAACTGAAGCCCCTTTGTTATTTTATGATATAGCGAAATACCAACGTGAAGATCAGTGCTGGCTCCTATTATGGTAACCCTTTCTTCTGGGGAACATGTTGTCTATTATTTCTTGATGAATGGGGTTCTGTGTTGCCCTCCGAGGCATGATTAGATGATGCAAATTGTGGTTCCAGCTGTTCTAGCGCTTATGATTTTCAAGCATTACCATGAGACCCCATTAAATGGACATCTAGGCGTCTTCAAAACTAGAGGAAGTACAAGGGACATGTTTATCTGGAAGAGTATGGACAGCGAGATTAGGGAACTCGTGAAAGCATGTATGTCTTTTTTAATTAGCGATTTCGTCGCCATAAGACCTATCTGTGTCGGTGCGACGTAAAGCAACTAGCAAAAAAAATCTAAAGGGAATGGGAATAAATTCATTCTTGTGTGTGTGGATAGTTCCACACGGTTCTCATTGCTGTTTCCGACTAGGATTGACACCGATCAGTCCACTGTTTCTTGTCTCAATACTACTTTTCCATTTTTAGGACCCTGTCAATATATTGTTTCTGATAACGCTAATTCGTTCCCCTCTAATTTATTTCCGAAGTTCTGTTCTGTTCTGTTTCGATCTCTCTATTCACATGTCACGACGTCTGCGTACCACCCATAGCCATCTCTAGCCCAGCGGGTTAATCATAATTCCCGAACTGTCCCACATGTGATACTCTATGAATCAGTTACTGTTGCCACGAAGTTCAATGTTACAGCGCCCAACTTTCACCTGAGGCCACATCGTGTCAACCTGCGAGAGATGCCGGCGCGTGGTATGGGCCCTCCTCTTTCCGGCCGAGACTCCGTCTAAACTGCCTCCTTTGGGACTATCATCCTTAGGAGTGACTTGGAAGCTGGACTCCAATGGCCGACTCTATCCTTCGCCCGAACAATGCTATTTGGTACTTTGTGACCATGCCTTGGTTGCTCCCCACAATATACGGAAGGATGGTATCTCAAGGTACCTTGGGAGTCCGGGCGACCCCATCCAGTCATCGTCAGCGGCAGCCGCTCTTGCCATCGACTCTGGGCGCAACAGCCCGAACTTCTACTACTTCGCAAACACTATCTGAAATACATTACTTCAACAAATAAACAAGAAAGGACTCTCTATCAAGTGATACTCCAACTTATATATATGTTCTCTCAAAAATTATGCATGGCAAGATTCAAGATTTCAAAGCTGCTCATACCGTGGTAAGAGCTTGGGGGGTGGCGGTCCTTACCGAGTGTGCACCTTCTCGGTCCGGTCGAACTTCGTGCCTTATATAAGGCCATCTATATAATGGAATTTGAAATAATGTTATGCAAGACACTTGGATTTTCAACTGTTAGATGTCTCTACCATCGGCCTAAGTGTCCCCTCTGACGGGATAAAGGAAAATTAATTCTTAAGAGAAAGCTAATTTTAGAGGTGGCTTAGCTTAGTTTTGAAAATTATTTTGTTCTTGTGTCAAGGTTGTCAACACATCTGCCTCCCCCCTCTACCTTCTGTATCTGTCAAACAATTCGTAATTTTGTGAATATTTTCTCTAGCCAAATAACATTTGGGGTGTGTACAAGCATCCAGACTATCAGTAAAGAGTTCACTAACATCTGCTCGAGATACTATAAAAGCTGGGCGCGTTAAGGCCGCATTGTAATTGTCATGGCTCCAGTTTATTGTGTGCGGCGTATACTAAAGTAGCAGAGGTCGCAGATCGGCATTCGAAAGGCCCAGCAATACAAGGTATTGACAGAAATTTCTTAACATGTGATAGCTCCCGGAGATAGCACGAGGGGAATGTTTCAAATCTCTTTTATTTCGTGTACATTTCCAAACCCGCTGGTTTAAATGTAAAATTTTCGCCAGTCTAAGGACTCTGTTTTATTCCCTACTGGGAAATATGTAATGCAGGGGACAAGAGAGATTACCCTCTGTTGACCACCATTCAACTCGGTATGGGGTGACTAAAGTTTCTTATCCTCCAAAATTTTTAACAGTGTTTGGTATTTAATGTGTTTTGTTTAGTCGCCCTGGCGCGGAATAGCCTTAGCCTCTGTGTCTTGGGGCCATGAGCTCACTTAAGGTTTCAACAGTTTTCTAGAAGGAGTGCAGGATTTTCGCCTCCCTGCGTTTTGTTTTTGGCCGATGATTATCAACTTTTTCCTGTTTACTTTGTGGCCATTTAATATGGGCACCCATTTTGCCTCCTTATATTTCCGGAAAGTAATACGAAAATAATTGTGCAGAAGTGACTGTACCGTTTCAGAGATAAAAGTACTCATCCATCGTATATTATCATGGTGATAATTTTCTCTAGTCTTGTACCTGATTTTGGACTTTAAGTCGCTGTTGTTGGAGCTACATTATTTCATTGTTACTGTTTATTCAGATCTCCTATTTACCAAATTTTAAGTAAGAGAAACAAGAAGGAAGGAATAAAATTTCAAAATTTAGTGCATGAAATTTTGCTCTTGTCAGTTCCTTGTCCATCCGTTCAGCCCAGCACCTCCTTACACCCCTGTGATCCACGATATTTCTGGAATAATATAATAATAATAATAATAATAATAATAATAATAATAATACATTTTTTGCTAGTTGGTTTACGTCGCACAGACATAGATAAGCGACGATGGGACAGGAAAGGGCTAGGAGTGGGAAGAAAGGAAGCGGCCGTTGCCTTAATTAAGGTACAGCCCCAGCATTTGCTTGGTGTGAAAATGGGAAATCATGGAAAACTATTTTCAGGGCTGCCGACAGTGGGGTTCGAACCTACTATCTCCCGAATACAGGATACTGGCCTCCCTTAAGCGACTGCAGCCATCGAGCTCGGTAATAATAATAACTGATGGTTTATGTTGTGGGTTACTGTAGTCACGTTCTAGTTCGTGAAATATGGGCAACGGCTGCGTGGCCTAGTAAGTGGTCCTTAGAGTATGGATATCAGTTGCTATGGAACGGGAATGGGTTCTGGGATATAGTCCGTGCAATGGCGCTTCTTATGCTCAGGTGGCTAGGAATACAAAATCCACCCGTGGTCCCTAACCCGTTAGAGGAGAGATCCTATCTTGGACTATGTGTAAGTAGGGTAGCATCCTGCTTCATGTATTTACCGAGTTCAGAACGTTTAAAGCAAACCTCGGACCTATGGGAGTAATGGAGTTGCGCTCTCATTAACAGGCGATGGACTCCTTGGAAACGACTTGGCGAACGAAATGGAAATCGATGGTGAACTATCACTATTAATGGGGCTATTCGAAGAAAGAAAGTAGAACTGGCTGATTCAGCAAAGAGGACGCATCCGGATGTACTAGGGGTAAGTGATATTCGGGTAAGAGATAACGAGGAAGAGACATGAGATGGTAAAGGATACTTGACTCGTGTTAAAAAGGAAAGGGCAGAGTATGTGGAAGAACTCTTTATGAGGAATACTACTGTACGCTGCATAGTTTCTTTTAGGCACGTAAATGAGCTAACGATGTTGGTATAGTTGGCAGTTGGATGAATTAGGACGAGAATTGTCTCAGTGTATTCACCACGTGAGGTTGCAGATAAGGATGAAGTTCAAAAGTTTGATAAAACATCGAGTGACACCGTAGTCAGCGTCAACAGCAAGGATGAGGAGGGTGCTAATGGGCGATATCAATGCGAGAGTTGGAAATAGAACTGAAGTATTCGAACGGGTGATTGGTAAATGTGGGGTATACATGGAAGCTAATGGGAATGGGATGCGTTCGTTGGACTTTTGTGGTAGTTTGTGTTTAGCAGTTACGAATACATTCTTAAGCATAAGGCTATTCACATGGGGGCTACGGATACCAGATCCATAAAATAGATCACACCATAACCAACATTACATTCAGGAAGTCTGTTAGGAATGTATTAGTTTTTCGGGGATATTTCTGTGATTCAGACCACTATCTGATATGTAGTGACCTAAGCATTTCTAGGCCTACGATAGAAAAACTGAAATCTGTCTGCAAACGAATAAGAGTAGAAAATCTCCAGGCCGAGGAAATTAGACAGAAGTACATGGGAATGATTAGTGAGAAGTTTTGAACAGTGGACTGTAAGCAGGTTCAGGATATAGAAAGAGAATAGTTGGCATAAACGGATGCTATAGTATAAACAGCAAGGGAATACCTAGGAACGACTATGTGTAAAGGCGGGGGAAAGCGAACAACTTGATGGAATGATCAAGTGACAGCAGCTTGTAAACGTAAAAAAAAAAGCTTATTAGAAAGGGCTCCAAACAAGGGCTGATGCAGACAGGGAGTTGCACGTAGATGAATGAAACAGAGCTAAACAAGTAGTAGTTGAATCCACAAGGAAACCGTGGGAAGATTTTGGTAAAAACCTGGAAAGACTATGTCAAGCAGCAGCGAAACCTTTCTGGACAGTAATAAAGATTCTTAGGAAGGAAAAGTTAGAGCAGTGTTTTGGGTAATTCAGGTGAACTCATAATAGATCCCTGGGAATCACTGGAGATGTAGAGGGAATATTTTGAAAATCTTCTCATCGTAAAAGGAAACTTCCTGGTGGTGTCGTGAACAACCAAGCTAATGGATAGGAAGAAAGTGATTTTGGTGAAATTACGATAGATGAAGTGGAATGGATAGTAAATAAACTCCATTGCCATAAAGCAGCAGCAATGGATGAAATTAGACCCAAAATGGTGAGATATAGTGGGAAGACAGGGATGAAATGGCTTCATAGAGTAGTAAGATTAGAATGGAGTGTTGGTAAGGTACCTTCAGATTGGACAAATGCAGTAATTGCACCTACCTATAAGCAAGGGAACAGGAAGGACTGCAACAATTATCGATATACCGGGATCTCATTGATTAGTATACCAAGCAAAGTATTCACTGGCATCTGCGAAGGGAGGGTGCGATCAGTGGTTGAGAGGAAGTTGTATGAAAACCAGTGTGGTTACAGAGCACGGAGAGGCTGTCAATGTCCGATTTTCAGTACGCGCCAGGTAAATGCAAAATGTTACGATATGAATAGGCAGTTGTGTTTATAGATCTAGAGAAAGCATATGACGGGGTACCGAGGGAAATGTTGTTCACCATACTGGGGGGGCGGGGGGGGGGGTTGAAATTAAGGGTAGATTATTAAAACCAATTAAAGGCATTCATGATGACAATTGGGCTGCAGTGAGAATTGATGGTAGAACGAGTTCATGGTTCAGGATACTTACAGGGGTTAGACAAGGCTGTAATCTTTCACCTTTGCTCTTCGTAGTTCAAGTGGATCATCTGCTGAGAGGTATAAATTGGCAGGAAGTGATTCAGGCAGGTGGAAATTTAGTTAGCAGTCTGACCTCTGCTGACGACTTCGTCTTAATGGCAGATTGTGCCGAAAGCCTGCAGTCTAATGTCTTGGAACTTGAAAATAGGTGCAATGCGTATGGAATGACAATTAGCCTCTCCAAGACTAAACTGATGTTAGTAGGTAAGAAAGTCAACAGAATTGAAAGTCAGATTGGTGATACAAAGCTGGAACAGGTAGATAATTTTAAGTATCTTTTGTGTGTCCCCCCAGGGCGGTAATATGGTATGTGAGACTCAATCAAGGTGTAATAAAGCTAATTTAGTGTGCTGACAGTTGCGATCAACAGTGGTCTGTAAGAGGGAAGTCAGCTCCCGGACGAAACTGTCTTTATATCGGTGTGTTTCCAGACCATCCTTGCTTCACGAGAGCGAAAGCTTTGTATACTCAGGATATCTTATTCATAAATTGGAAGTAACAGACCTGAATGTAGCGAGAAGTATTGCTTTTACAAACAGGTGGGAAAAATGGCAGGAGAGTACTCAGAACAAGCAGATAACGGCTAAGTTAGGAATGAACTCGATGGATGAAGCTGAACGCGTAAACCGTCTTCGGTGGCGAGACATATGCGACGAATGGAGGATAGGTTACGTAGGAGAATAACAGTCTCTATTATGGAGGGTAAGAGGAGTAGAGGGAGATCAAGATGACAATGGTTTGACTCAGTTTCTAACGATTTAAAGATAAGAGGTATAGAACTAAATGAGGCAACGGCACTGGTTGCAAATGGAGGATTGTCGCGACGTGCCATTTTGTTAAATTCACAGAGGCCTGCAGACTGAACACTGAAAGGCATAACGGACTATAATGGTAATGAATGTATGTATGTATGTATAGAAAACCGTACGATTTTATTTCCTTTAGTGTACGAAGAATTGGATCATAAAATTCAGTCAGTTGATCCCTCCTTCTATGGCTGTCCACATACAGGGACCTGCTTTCGTATTCTTCTAACCAACCAACCAACCAACCGACCGACCGACCGACCGACCGACCGACCGACCAACCAACCTGATTTGCATTTAGGGCAGTCGCACAGGTGGCAGATTCCCTATCTGTTGTTTTCCTAGCCTTTTCTTAAAACCTAATGATTACAATGACATTGGAAATTTATTGAACATCTCCCTTGGTAAGTTATTCCAATCCCTAATGCCCCTCCTATAAATGAATATTTGTCCCAATTTGTCCTCTTGTATTCCAAGTTTATCTTCATATTGTGATCTTTCCTACTTTTAAAGGCACCACTCGATCTTATTCGTCTACTAACGTCATTCTACGCCATTTGTCCGCTGACAGCTCAGAACATATCCTTCAGGCGAGCAGCTTGTCTCCTTTCTCCCAGTTCTTCCCAGACCAAATCGAGCTGCTCTTCTTTTGATTTTTGCTGGTTCTTGGATCAAGCAATCCTGGTGAAGGTCCCATACACTGGAACCATACTCTAGTTGGGGTCTTACCAGAGACTTATAAGCCCTATCCTTTACATCCTTACTACAACCCCTAAACACCTTTATAACCATGTGAAGAGATCTGTACCCTTTATTTACAATCCCATTTATATGATTACCCCAATGAAGATATTTCCTTATATTAACACCCAAAAGGAACTTTCACCCCATCAACGCAGTAATTAAAACTCAGAGGACTTTTCCTATTTGCGAAACTCACAACCTGACTTATAACCCCGTTTATCAATATACCATTGCCTACTGTCCATCTCACAACATTATCAAGGTCATTTTGCAATTGCTCACAATCTTGTAACTTATTTATTACTCTATAGAGAATAACATCATCCACAAAAAGCCTTACATCTGATTCCACTCCTTAATTCATATCATTTATATATATATATAAGAAAACATAAATGTCCAATAATACTGCCTTGACGAATTCCCATCTTATTTCTCACAGGGTCAGATAAAACTTCGCCTAATCTAATTCTCTGAGATCTATTTTCTAGAAATATAGAAACCCATTCAGTCACTCTTTTGTCTAGTCCAATTGCACTCATTTTTGCCAGTAGTCTCCCAGGATCCATCCTATCAAATGCTTTAGACGGGTCAAACATGATACAGTCCATTTGACCTCCAGAATTCTAAATATCAGCTATATCTTGCTGGAATCCTATAATTTGAACTTCAGTGGAATAACCTTTCCTAAAACCGAAATGCCTTCTATCGAACCAGTTATTAATTTTGCAAACATGTGTAATGTAATCAGAAAGAATGCCTTCCCAAAGTTTACATACAATGCATGTCTAACTTACTGGCCTGTAATTTTCAGGTTTTTGTCTATCACCCTTTCCTTACTACAGCAACTCTCCATTCATTTGGTATAGCTCATTCAACCAAACAATAATCAAATAAGTACTTCAGATATGGTACTATATCCCAACCCATTGTCTTAAGTATATCCCAAGAAATCTTATCAATTCCAGTCACTTTGCTAGTTTTCAACTTTTGTATCGTATTGTAAATATAATTTTTATCATATGTAAATTTTAATACTTCTTTAGTATTAGTCACCTCCTCTATCTGGAAATTTTCTTTGTAAACAACAATCTTTACATACTGCTGACTGAATACTTCTGCCTTTTGAAGATCCTCACATACTCACTCTCCTTGTTTATTAATTATTCCTGGAATGTCCTTCTTGGAACCTGTTTCTGCCTTAATATACCTACACATACCATTCTATTTTTCACTAAAATTTATATGACTGCCAATTATGCTTATGCTTATGCCAATTATCCTTAGCTGCACTCTTTGCTAGATTCAATTTCCTAGTAAGTTCCTTCAACTTCTCCTTACTTCCACAGCCATTTCTGACTCTTTTTCTTTCCAATCTGCACCTCCTTCTAAGTCACTTTATTTCTCTAAAATAATAAGGTGGGTCTTTACCATTCCTTACCACCTTTAAAGGAACAAACCTGTTTTCACATTCCTCAACAATTTCTTTAAACCCATTCCAGAATCTGTTTACATTCTTATTTACCGTTTTCCACCGATCATAATTACTTTTTAAAAACTGCCTCATGCCTTCTTTATCAGCCACATGGTACTGCCTAATAGTCCTACTTTTAAAACCTTCTTTTCTATCACATTTATTTTTAACTACGACAAAAACAGCTTCATGATCGCTAATACCATATATTACTTCGGTTTTTCTATAGAGCTCATCTGGTTTAATCAGCACCACGTCCAGGATATTTTTCCCTCTAGTTGGTACCGCCTCTTTCTGAATCAGATGTGCTTCCCATATTAGCTTATTTGCCATTTGTTGGTCATGCTTCGTATCATTCACATTTCCTTCCCAATTGACATTTGGTAAATTATGATCTCCCGCTACAATCACATTCCTTTCCATGTCGTTTCCCACATAGCTGATTACCTTATCAAATAATTCTGAATCCATGTCAGCACTCCCCTTCTCTGGTATGTACACTCCAAAGATATCAAGTTGCCTATTATCTTTAGAAATAAGCCTTAGACCTAGAATTTCATGTTTCTCATCTTTAACTTTTTCGTAGCTTACAAATTCTTCTTTCACCAGAATGAATACTCCCCGTCCCACCATTCCTACCCCATCTCTATGATACACACTCCAGTTCTGTGAGAAATTTTCTACATTCATTATATCATTTCTCAGCCATGATTCAACTCCTATTACAATATCAGGTAAATATATATCTATTAAGTTACTTAATTCTATACCTTTCTATACAATACTTCTACAGTTCAACACTAACATTTTTATGTTATCCCTAATTGACTTCCAGATCTCTGTACCCTCATCACCACTACCTAGAGAACACCGTTTTTCCTGAATGTACCTCCCTGTTACCCTTCTAAGCAAATTTCCTAACTTGTACGTACCACTGCGATTTAAGTGAAGGCCATCAGAGTGCAGGTCCCTATCTCCTGCCCACCCATTAGTATCTAAACATTTCACTCCCAGTTTTCCACATACCCACTCCATACTCATTTAAATCCCCAATCACCCTCCAGTCAGTATCCCTACTACACAGTATTCCACTGATAACAATCTCCACTTTCTTAAACTTCACCTGTGCTGCATTTACCAGGTCCCACACATCTCCAACTATGTTGGTACTTATATTAGCTTGCCTTACGTTGTTGGTACCAAACCGAAAAACTACCACCTTCTCCTTCCTCTCCTCCTTCTCTTCTACTTTTCTCAGCATCTGCTTTAACCTAATTTCTGTATAACACTCTACCCTGGTTCCCTTTCCTCCACGCACTTTCCCCACGAGTTTAATGATGGAATCCCCCATGACCAGAGCCTCAACCCTACCCACCTCCTTTGACCCACTCCCCTCTTGGTCAGCCCTATCTTTTCTGATAGGCACAGAAGCTACTTCCTCCTCCCTTTTCTCCCTCCCATGACCCTGTTCCACCTGTCTTTTCCTATTCTCTACCCTACATTTTCCTTTCCTACTTTTTCCCTTCCTCCTACTTCCACACATCTCAGCAACAGTTCCATGTTCCTCATCTTCCGTCTGTTGCTCTACCTCATAGATACCTGTCCTGAGTTCTGATCCTGAATAGAGCCCTTAGTCTGCAATCTCCTTCCCCTTAGAACATTAGACCACCTGTCTTCTGCAGTTCCCTCCTTTCCTTCCCCTCCCTCTTGTACACCTACTATAACCTGTACGTTGTTTGAAGGAGTACCGGTACTATCTTCCTTCCTGTCTTCTGTGAGAATCCTAATTATCTCCATCAAACTCTCCAACTCCTCCCTCATACCCCTCAATGCCACGCCACACACGGAGTTCCTACACTTGCACTATTTATCCATTCTTTACAAAAAATGAAAAGAAAAGGAAAAATAAAATAACTTGTTTTGTGCAAAAAAAATGAACGAAAAGAAATATTGTCTACGATAGTACTCAAAGATCACACGACAATTAGGTAATTAATATACTACTACACTATAATACTACTTAGTCGTATTCTATGTTTATCCCACAACACCCTAACAGGAAAAAACTACTGTTAATTACTGAATACCGAAAGGAATCCACAAAAAATTACACAATTCTATACTGCAGTTAAGCCTCTCCTAATTACCCCAGAATTTTAGTAAGAGTGTTTCTACAGATACCTCTACTATACTACACAAACATTCTACAATAATAAAGTAAGCACGACTATTTCTAATAAAATATTACTCGTATACTACTGTACAGTATACTACAATAATTTTAAACTACGTTCAGGCGCATCCTAATTACAATACCGGTACCATACGTCCCTACTAAGCACAAACATAAAGATAATTTCTCTCTTCAGTAAGTGTCTCATACTCTGTAGTTGTCACTAGTAATACACCCTTCCTAAATTCAGCCTATTCTACCGACTGTTACAAATGAAATTTGTTCTTCAAGAGTTTGTTAAAGGTGTTTTTAAGTGATTAAACAACATTCAAATATCCGGTTTGGTTTCGAAGTGGCTTGTATGTTGTTATGAAAGATGCGTTTTAGCCTATCCTACAGCTTATTCCGTTAAGTGAGTTACGGATTTACTTCATTGAGGAATTTGTGATTTCTATCATTTTACGCTGTGTCCACAACCTCTAACCTATTGTCGGTAATGTTCAAGTTCAATAATTTGCTGTTGCTAAATTTATTGATCTCAATTGAGAATATTAGAAGTTAATACTAATCTTTCTCAGTGTCAGCATTCTACATATTTTTAATACTTAATGTTATTAATTTTCTTAAATTGTATTTTTAATTAAGCATTAAAAATGAATATGCATATAACTAGCTTGCTTGTTAGAAAACTCCCAGCCTATGCGTTGAAAGTGCCTGCAAGTTGTGTCTAGTAGCAATATATCGTATATCTTAATTTACTGGAATGAGGATTTTTTTCTGAAGAGCAACGCAGATGAATTTTAATTATTGTTTTGCTGTGTATTTACCTCTGTGTGCAATTTTATAGTGAAGCTGTGAATGTTAAGTTGTTCTTTACACTGTATGCTGCGACATATGTTAGTACGGTTCAAAATTTTGAGATGTTTCCATTTAGGATATATGTATCTTGTTATATCAGTGTTGTTATGGAGATTCTTCTGTATCACATCGTTACCCCACAGCAGCTATATCCGGTATTTATTCGTAATGATTTAAGTAACAGTTGCCTACCTCTCTGATTTATTGGTTTGTAAAAGATTTTCTGGGGCGAGAGGCGGTTAGTTTGCATGGGGTCGAATCCTAGGATCTGCAGCCTTGAAAAACGTTTTCGTGGTTTCCCCATTTTATCATTAATTAACGTTAATTAATGCTGATGCGTACCTAAACTTATCCCTTTCCCTTGGAGTTGTTAGTGCAATATTAAAGTGCTAGCAGGAATGGAAGAACAATCTTCAGGAAGAAATTCTGGCTGTGGAAACTGTAAAAGGTAGTTGCTTGAAAGTAAAGCCAATAACATATTGATAGAATAACCTGTGATGGCCAGAACAAGTAAATATGGCACACTACAGTAAGGATTGACTCAATTAGCCACAGGTACGAAGCTTGTATAACCTGTAGAAGAAATTGTAGTATTAATTGTTGGTGCAGTATGATTACATTTACAGTAAAATATTACAAAGTGGCTAATGAACACCGCTATTGGTTGAAATGGATTCTCTGAGGCACTACTCGAGGTATTCAACATAGACAATTTTTGTACCACCTGGAGAACAATAAAAACTGCTAAACATTTAAACCAATTGTTTGACATGGAACTCCCTACAAGGGAAACTCTCGTAAACACCACTCGGTTGTGTCATTAGATATGACATGCAAAGAAAAAAAAAGAAAGGACACTTAAATTAATGTTGGTGGCATTGTTCGATCAAATGAGCTATAGCAGCATTGGTTAAATTTTTGTCTTCATTTCAACAGAATTTTCTTCATTTTCCATTTCCAGTTTACTGGGTTGAAATGTGAATCAAGAACCTCCTCAGTTTTTCTCTCTCAACCACTCCCTTATTTCCTCGAATATTTTTTCTACTTTTACTACACTCTTCTCTGTACTCTCCTTACCGTATCCATTCACCCCTTTCTGGGCATTCTCCGATGTCTTTCTCCTATGACTTTCTCTGTATATACTTATTTTGGAACTCTATCCCCATCCATTCTCATCATGTTTCCATACTATTTTAGCTTACGGGTCTCTATCTTGCCTTTCAGTTCAGGGAATCCGATTCTCTCCCTGATTTCTATGTTTCTGACTTGATATCTTCATGCCCTCCCTATTATTTCTGTAAGGAATTTCACCTTGGCCTCTTGCATTCTGCTTTCATTATATTTTCTTGTTGTCCATGTGCCTGATGCATATGTCAAAATTGGTGTGTAATACATTGGGTGCAAAATTTTCTTGCATTCCGTTTGGACATCCCAGTTACAGACTATACATCTCACACATTGGTAAAACTCATTGGCTTGTTCAATTCTCTTTCCAATTTTTTAATTTATTTTCCCATCTTCTGTAATTATTCTCCCCGAATACTTGAAGCATTCCACAACTTATAGTTGTCTTCCTTTACTTCAATATTCCCACTTCCTTCTCTATTACCTCGCATCACCACTACTATCATACACTTTTCCACACTTATTTTCATTCCATATTCCTCTGTCTCCTGATTCCATACAGTATCTTGTTCTTGTACTTCCATTTCATCTTTTCCACATATTACTGTCTCATCTGCAAAGATGCCATTTTTTCTTGTATAGTTTTGTGGATTTCATCCATGACCATAATGAATATTGGCGGGGATAAAACACATCCTTTTTGAACTCCTGTTTCTACTTTGAACCAGTTTGTTAGTCCTGTCATAGTATTCATAACACCCTCTTATCGTTCATGGCCTTTATAATTGGTTCTTCTGCTCTCCCTGCCTTCTTTTTTATCAATGCATCCAAGACCACTTGCCGTGGTACACTGATATATGCCTTCTCAATATCGATAAATATCATAACTGAATCCAGCCTAAATTCCCATCTGTTCTCCATCATGTTCTATAGATTCAACGGATTGAAAAATTTAGAAATAATATTTACACTGAGTATGGAGTACGACGCCATATAGAAGTGAAACATAAACATTAACTGGTGCCGAGAAAACAGCGTTGAATATTTGAAGGCCATGTTATCAGAAGTTCTTGAAAATCAGATTGATAATATATGTCTCAAATAAAGAGGTAGTGAATCAGCTTGATGAGAGGAGAATGGTTTGAGAGAATTTGATCCCGGGAATAAAAATCTTTATAGAATAAATCGGAAAGAACTGTGAACTTGTTAGGTTAGTTTTGAAGCTAATTGCAAAGGATAAAATTAGTAGGAAGATTCCAAGATATAAACACAGGTGATCAGAGTGGTATACCAATGGAATAGTCACTGGAATTTCAAGAAGTGTTGTGCATTTCGATCACAAGCGATGTACGTTGGATTTTTAACAAGAAAGGTCATCTTGTTGTGGTTTCAGTTCCATATAAAGCTGTATGTTATATAGCTATTTATATGATATAATGTGTCATGTAATATTAGGGGTCCTTTAACTATGATCTTGATATCGACAGATATGTTAACTTATATTTCCTATGGAAGTGATCACTGTTGTAGAAGTCATGCAAAACTGGAGGTCTTTAGCGTTGATTGAAGTATCAGTCATAGAAAACTGAGGTCCTATAGGTATGATCGCAATATCGAGTCATGTAAAGTTTTGAGTTTTTCGGTATGATTAATATTGACGGTCATGTAAAATTGCATGTAAAACTTGTTGCTTACTCAGTTGAAAAACAACATAACTAGCAATGACATCAATAATGTAGTATAATTTTCTGGCTTATGTTTCAGTGTAAGGTCATTGGAAGTAATCAAAGACCTCAGCACATTCTAACTACTTCAGTTGGAGTGCGAAATGGACCTGGAAGTAAAGATCAAAGAGGAACCAGCCTGGCTTGAAGGAATAACAACTGCATCGGTTGTAAGTCTCATTCCAGATAACTTTATAGAGGTCAGAAATTAAACCTTAATAGCTGAATAAGTTTGGAGGGGGCATAATTTTCTGTGTGCTTCCTGATTATTAACACCAGCAGTCATCAATTTCTGAATGAGCATTTAGGCATAATATGACTGTTTGATTTCTATGTCTGAGAATACCCCACAGCACTCTACACAAAGCTGCCAACTCTTAGGAACTTAAGGTTGGGGATGGATTAGTCTGTACTTTTTACTGTCAGTATCAAAATTACTTTGGTTTAGGGGTTGCACCTCTTCTATTTTTCCTCTCTGATTATAATAGAGGATGGTTGGCCCATTGTATTTTTAAAAAAAACTAAAATCCTCTAACTCTTGCTGCACCACCATTAGCACCACATGTTAAAAATTATTACTACTACCATAATTCATGTAGAAGAAGTTAAATTACAAATCTTTTGTTAGTGTTTTTGAGACTGGATGCACCAGTCTGCTAAACAAAATGTCAACATAGGTGTGATTATTCTGTGTTATCCTCACATCCACAATGTGCTGGTAGATATTATGTGTGTTAAGGAAAGAGAAGATTTGTCTATGGCTTACAAGGGATAAAATAGCTCAAAATCTGAATGTACGTTCTCTCAAAGTAAGTATTTTGCTCAAGACGTTGAATTCATTTAGAAAGGCAGAATAGTGATTAGCTCATTTTATTCCTCAGATACAGGTTAGATTCTATGTTATATAGAGAAACATGCCTAAAGGCTCTTAGAATGCATGATTTCTGAGAATAATTTCTTTAATATGTCCCTTCTTATTGGGCTCTGACACTTTAAGGACTTACGGCACATTAAACATATTTTTTTTCTTTTCTGTTTGTCATTATTTCCCTGTCCTTTTTGTGCATTCTTTTTATCAATTCCTTAGTTCAGCTACTGTTGCCTTTTGTATTGAATGGGTTAAGTCAGTATATTGTAGAACTTGATATTTTAATTCACATTTATTAGTAAGTTAACTTATATTAGAATATAAGCTTTTGGTCACAGTCCTTCTCCCCAACCCTTTAGTGCTGGCAAGTTTTTATGAATCCAAGTGAGAAATTTAAATGTCTCATAATATATCATAAAAGATCTTCTGAAACTGCAGATGTACACTCCAACTCTGCTGACTCTCCACTGACAGTGTTCTTATCCCCACAGTTCTTCTAAAAACACTTCATAACATGTTTGTAGTAGTAAAATATTTCATTTGTGGTTGGTTTGACTTTGGGCTACATCACATCTTTTGCCGGTGTATGACTGAGACAAGCCTTCTTCTTTCATATTTATGTTTTTTTTATTTTACACTTAACTGTCCTAATGCTTTATGTAGTCCCTGTGATTTCAGCAAAACCAGAGTAGAGAATGTGATTCCATTATTTCACGTTATTTTTATCTGTCCATAAACAAACTATACTGAGAACAAAAAATTATTATTATTTTTTTTTTTGCTAGGGGCTTTACTTCGCACCGACACAGATAGGTCTTTTGGCGACGAAAAAAATTATTTAGAACAGTTGTAACACTTCTAATTGGTTCAAAGAACTTTTAAGATTTGATTTGTATGATTGTACATATGAAAACAGTTCATACAATTTAGTGTTTATGCCTATGGTTGCTTCCTTCCAAATTCTGCACGAGATGGCCCCAATTCCATCCCTTGTAGTACATCTTCTGATATGGCTAGAAAATGTTTTTGCATGTTATATTTTGTTCTCAGTCTCATTATTTCTGTGATATAAGGAGTGAGCAAGAATTGTAACACCATTCTCAGTACAGCCTTTGGTTATAACAATCCTGTGCTGGTAGAAATCTTCCTTAACCCTTACCCCTCGAATTGAAGTTCTCTGTGTTGCCTCTACTACTCGTATTTAAAATGTACATTTTGTCTTATATGACCTGTATTAATCTTTCACAATTTTGGAGATAGCACTTGGTTTTAAATGATGTAGTTAGGCTATGCACGTTTACAGCAAGCTATACGGGAGCAAATAAAAGCAATATGTGGAATTTAAGACGAATTATTGTGCATTTTATTATTATTATTATTACCGTTATCGCATACCGATTGGTTTCTTTAATAATTTGGTGTACAAATTATCGCTAAAAAGCAATTGAAAAACTCTATTCAGTCTCTGTTTTCATACCTCGCGGTAGTTCGTAGGCTGAAACCACTGTAAACGGCAATTTCTTGAAATCTGAATCCGTTGATTTATAATTGTGCCAGCCGTCAGCATCAGGTACATGTTGGGTTACGGTACACAAACCGACCATCGTCAGTTCACTTTTAGGCATCGTGAAATGCTATTAGATATATTCATTAGGAGCAGAGGTGCGAGAATACTGAGGTTTTGTGTGTTGCCTGACATATACAACATATATATGACTAGAAGAGCACATGGCGGCCATGTTTGTTTACTACGTGCATGATTTGACAGCTGACGGCTACACTGCCATCTAAATAATGGATTTTTGACTGATTGTCGAATAGTATCTGGATTCTACAAAGTTCCACGCGGAACCAAAAGATGGCAGTACAGTATAACATCGTGTATTTTGTCGGCTAAGAGTCGGCAGACGAGCGGTGGGCGATAAAATGCCGTGTCGGGTCTCCCCCAACATGCGACCGGAACGGGAATATCGTAATGTCGGGCCTCACCCGACAGACGAGTGGTAAAGGTTAAACATTAGTGAAATATCTGAAAGTAATTGTAATACTGGAAATTAAAGAATGAACATGCTCATTTTTTGTGGCTATATTTGTAGATGTGTGTTATGAGCATACCTAATATATCTTATTTTTCACAGGAAAATTTTGAATATGTATCAGAAGTGATAGCTCTGAAAGAAGAAGTTAAACCAGAGTTAGCAGAGCCAGGGTCATTGCAGGAAAACTATCTTGAGGTAATGTACATAATTTGATAAGCCATCGTCAGGTAATGGAAATGTTTATAAAATGGCTCAACAGATACCAGGGTTTGATCCTTCATTTCAGTGGCACTATGAGAGTATGAGACCGTCACCATTATTACTTGATTAGAGAACAGGAAATAATTCACAGAAAGAGCTCCATTTCTTGTAGGTGTTTTCTGGCAAAAGAGTTGTGTTACAGAGATGTTGCAAAGTTTTGACTGGGAAGATGAGGAGAAAGGAGACAAGTTGTTCAGTTAAGCAGTATATTCTGAGATGTCATTGGAGAGATGACATGGTATGGCACTATTGGATTAATACATTTAAGTTGTGTTCTTTAAATGTAGGAAAGGTCACAACATGAAGATAAGTAGGAATTCAAGGGGACAAATTTTGGCAAATGTTCACTTACAGGAAGATGATTTAGTGAATGAAATAATTTACCAAGGGAGTTGTTTCATACATATCCACAATCTTTTGCTACATAAACAACCAAAGCCCTAAATGCTGTTGATTGATTGATTGATTGATTGATTGATTGATTGATTGATTGATTGATTGATTGATTGATTGATTGATTGATGTTTTTCTCTTAATGTGATGTACAGAGAGGGACGATGGATTATTTCTATGGTTATGATTTAAGCGTTGTCCTCTTAATGAGAAAGTGGTAGCAATAATGTGTGATTATTTGATATTACAGTGAAGTGTTTTGTGAAAAAAAGTATATAAGAACATGGAAATGAACAAAGAGGTGACAAGTCAAGTCATGTGTAGAAAGAAGGGAACAGGGGAATGTGAATGTAAGAGGATAAAGAAAATTGCTAGTCATTGTGGAAATAGGAATCAACAGAAAGAAAAAGAGAAGCATGAAATGGTATTGGGTAATGATTTGGAGATAGCAATTATTATTATTATTATTATTATTTATGTATTTATTTATTTATTTATTTTCCTTATATTGTACATATACACATAGACGGAAGTGCCTCCATCGCCACATGTATTTGTACATATGCTCTGCTGATTATTCACAAAGTGTAGGTAATTTTTAATTTTTATATTTACAAATGTTCCTCCTTTTTTATTGCTCCCTTATGTACTGCTATCCTACAGTGTGTTCCTTTTCATGTTCTTATCTCTCTTATCAGTTATCCGAAAAGCAGTGGAAAGGGACTAGGGTTAAAGATGCAGCAGGTCATTATGCAAGTTAGGTTAAAAAAATGCTGTGTAAATTTTATTCTAATAGGGGTTGTGTAGTATAATTTTTAGTAATTCCACATGTTGTATATGAGTTGAATATGTTTGTAAATACAGAAGATATTGTGAGTAGAATTTTATAAATAATATAAATTCACTATGGATGAGCTTTTTGTGTGATAGAAAAAATTCAGTATACATTTTTTATATTTTATATTGTATATATTTTAGGAAATGGTCTTCTTCTCTGAACATTTAATATTTAGTGCTTGATAATAATGTATTGTTATGTACCATTTGCCGCCAAAGTAGACTCCTCTTTTGCATTTAAAGTGATTTTGATATGATTGTTCCTTTCCATTCTTATATTTTTAAAATGGGAGATAAACTAATTATACTCTTTTTCTGCCACTATGAAATTTATTTTCTCAGCTATTTCTTGTTTAGGTCTATATATTTTTGTTCCCTTACATCTTAATTCTACTTTTCTTATTTCTTGCTTATAGCCTTCCAAAGATATTAAGGAGGAGATATTCATAGAAGAACATACCGATGATCAGCTGTTGGCATACATCAAAGAAGAAATGAAGTATGTACACTATAAAGCCTTTAAAATATGGAATATGTTTTAACTATTCACAGTTGTGTTAAGTAGTGGTTGGTTTATCTCCGAAAACTGGCCATTTTCATCAGTTTAATCCTTTCTTTACAAGGTTACATTTAAACAATAATATCTTAAAATTCTGTTATTTAAAATTATCTACAAATTCAGGAACTTTAAGATCATATTTAATGTTCTGTCATGTAGTTGTATTGAATATATATCTACAAAAGGAATCTCTGGTAAAGATAGACATTTTTGAAGTGTATTGGTTTACAATACATGTAAGGAACCATGAAAAATGTGTTCTTTCTTTCACGGTCACTGCATCATTTGCTCTTCACATTCTTATCATCTGAAATGCCATGTGAAACTATTACCTCCAGATATTCTCGGTAATTTTGTACATTCGTACCAACAGTGACATGCAGAAAAAGCCACGTTTGTAGATCATGAAATAAATCTACAAATTCAAAATTTTTAAGTTTTATGTACATTGTAAACAATATAATAATTTCAAACTAACATAATTAGGTTCATTAAACAATAATATGTTGGCTGACTTCAATAGTGCAATAGCTCAAAGAATGTTATATTTAAATTATTTATTTTGTTAGATTCCTATTTTTAATGATTTTTCTGTTCTCTTTTGTGTTAAGTCAGATTTGTCTATTTTTGGACGCCAAACCAGATAATATGCTGTAGAAATGAAACGTTCAGATAAGTAGTGCTACATCTTAGATATCATAGTTTTCAAATAAAACTTTCTCATTATTGTAAGCTTAAAAAAATCATGGTATTGAACTTATGTTTGTTCCAGTTTTGTGGTCACACTTGATGATTGTTGCCAATTCCCACTTTTCATTTTAGTGCTCATTGTCAGTTAATTGCTTGTAATGTGTTAATTGTAAGCACATTTACACAATTAGTATAAACTAATAAAATGGACAGCTACAAGTGAAGTTTTAAAATCTTGCAGGTTGTCTAAAAAAAATTCAGGATTCCTCAAGTAAGTGAATTTATAAACTCGTAAAAGTAAGGTAAATAATAATGTAATGATATAATATTATTATTATTATTATTATTATTATTATTATTATTTCAAAATTGTAATTTTATCACTGACATTAAAAAGTCGCGCAAGTGTGTATCATGTTTTCAAACATTTAATGCAGTAGTTACTTTTGAAGTGTAGGTGTGCCATTGGACTACTTGCTAATTAATTTTTGGCTGCCATGCCTTTGTTGGTTACTGTGTGAAACGATCTTCGAAAATCCCTGGGAAATGCTTGTATAATCTCGGATTGGTGCTATTATCAGATAAAAAATTAGATGTATGGCTTTTCCAGCGTTTGCTCTATTAACCAGCGTTTCGTCTTAGGTCTGACACTAGACTTTTCAGAGTGGGGTTTGTCAGACCCTGACGCTGGGGTGTATGCAGGTGAACTTATCAGAAGCCCATTTAAGAGGCCCAGTCTGACAACTGCATACAGGAGATAAAAGTGCACAATGGAATTAATGCCCGCTTAGCAATTCCGAATGGAAATTCTAAGTTCCCATCGAGGGAGTTAGATATTTTTTCACCAATAGAGCATATCAAA
The DNA here is from genome assembly GCF_040414725.1 of Anabrus simplex. NCBI lineage: Eukaryota > Metazoa > Arthropoda > Insecta > Orthoptera > Tettigoniidae > Anabrus > Anabrus simplex. The sequence continues at coordinate 41,735,480 of NC_090279.1, forward strand.
AATCAGATAAAATATTATATGTATGGCTATTCTGGCGTTTGCTCTATTAACCAGCGTATCGTCTTAGGTCTGACACTAGACTTTTCAGAGTGGGGTGTGTCAGACCCTACCCACTGACGCTGGGGTGTATGCAGGTGAACTTATCAGAAGCCCATTTAAGAGGCACAGTCTGACAACTGCATATGGGAGATAAAACTTCACAATGGAATTAATGCCCATCTAACAATTCTGAATGGAAATTCTAAGTTCCCATGGAGGGAATTAGATATTTTTCCACCAATAGAGCATATCAACGTCAGGTAAAAAATTATATGTATGGCTTTTTCGGCGTTTGATCTATTAACCAGCGTTTCATTTTAGGTCTGACACTAGACTCTTCAGAGTTGGATGTGTCAGACCCTACCAACTGACGCTCGGGTGTATGCAGGTGAACTTATGAGAAGCCCATTTAAGAGGTAATGTCCGACAACTGCATGCGGGAGATAAAACTCCACCATGGAATTGATGCCCCCCTAGATATTCCGAGTGGAAATTCTACGTTCCCATGGAGGGCATTAGATATTTTTCCACCAATAGAGCATATCAACGTCAGATAAAAAATTATATCTATGGCTTTTTCGGCGTTTGCTCTATTAACCAGCGTTTCGTTTTAGGTCTGACACTAGACTCTTCAGAGTGGGATGTGTCAGACCCTACCCACTGACACTCGGGTGTATGCAGGTGAACTTATCAGAAGCCCATATAAGAGGCACAGTCCGACAACTGCATGTGGGAGATAAAACTCCACAATGGAATTGATGCGCCCCTAGCAATTCCGAATAGAAATTCTACATTCCCATGGAGGACATTAGATATTTTTCCACCAATAGAGCATATCAACGTCAGATAAATTATATGTATGGCTTTTCCGGCGTTTGTTCTAGTAACCAGCGTTTCGTCTTAGGTCTGACACTAGACTCTTCAGAGTTGGATGTGTCAGACCCTACCCACTGACCCTGGGGTGTATGAAGGTGAACTTATCAGAAGCCTATTTAAGAGGCACAGTCTGACAACTGCATATGGGAGATAAAACTCCACAATGGAATTGGTAGAAAAATATCTAATTACCTCCATGGGAACTTAGAATTTCCATTTGGTGCTATTAACCGAGCCCTTGTATCGGTAGGTCCTGCAATGGCTAGTCATAGCCTGAGGTTTGACTTTAAACCAGATTAGTGATGAAAACTATTATTCTGGAAGGTTTATTTGATTTTGTGGGTGGTTGGAGTCTTTTCGACTGTCATGTGACGCATTGACTTGTTCGTACTCTACATTCACAACTAGTGGCAAGAAATATTCATTTCAGTCCTCAGAACTGCCCAGTAACAGATTACACACTCTCATTAGTAAGAGTAGTACCATGCACACAACTGAAAATCACCCAAATACGTCAACTCTTTGGGATTCTAATTCCGCTGTTTCTTCATAATTCATGTGTAAGAGGACATGATACGCTACGTTAGAGGACAGTAATATATTATGACCACCAATAAAAATGTTTCTTATGAATACTTTTCACACACAAAATGCATATTTGTATTTTTGTATGGAGTTTAAATTGGCTTTCTTCCTCCTAAACATATCTTGTGCAGAGCCACTCTCGAACCAGCAAAGCGACAAGCCATTAATGTCTATTGTTTTTCCTTGGTACTGTATATAAGGCAGGGATCTGTCTATTGTCTACGTAGCTTAGTCCATTATATATCACATATTTTAAATGCTTCTGAAGGATTCAGTCAGCCGGATCTTAATCTATTGCTTCCCACTTTGTTTTATATCTCACCTCAGGTGCTATGTCATCCTGACTCTCATTTCAGAAGTCTACAAATATCATGCAGTGACTTTATTGAATTCTTTTAAAATGTATAAATGATTTGCCATGTCAGTTTGGTACTTAATTCCATAAGAACAGGTTTTTGAGATTTGTAAAATTTCCTAAATGCTGACTTGTGGAAAGACACATATTTCTGAGCTTACCAATTAGTGATGGTATTACCTTCTATTTGTTGAGAGACACATCGCCCTGAACTAAACAATTAGTGATGAGGCTAACTTGCGTTTGTGTAGACACACATGGTCCTGAATTAATCACGTAGTAATGGGGTTTCCTTCCACTTGTAGAATGTCGAGTGCCTTACAGTCCTGAGCTGACCACTTTATGCCACACCTCCATTTTCCTGATATTCATGGAAATGATCGGGGTAAAACTATCTAATTGATAATTCTGATCGTCTGCTATCTATGACGGATGTAAGCAGAAATATGAATTGCAAAATTCCCTTCAGGCTAGTATACACTGACGGACGGCCCTCTTGTGGTACTCGTAGAATTTCACCAGATACTCAAACTGTCACCCCAAATAATACAGATAATCCTGAAATTTTTATTTTGTTGAGTTATATATTTTTCTTTATAATGCATTTGTAGGAGTCACATAAACACAAAATCCAGAAGTGTTCTGTCATTCAAACACTATTTTGTGAAAATAAATCCTTATAGGTATTGGACATAGGCTTTAGGGGGAGAATTTGAACATACTAAGTTGAATGATAGGATGTGAAAAATATTCCTTGTATCTCGTTTTTATAACAAAATATTCATCAATCTGCTTCTTGTTTTTCTGCTTCGTTAGTGTTTATCCTGCCTGGTGGCAGGGTCTGGTGTTGTGATTCATTGTATCCAGTTATTTCGGTCTTGGGCCATGTCTGTGTGTAGTCTTACAGGTTTCAGTACGTTGGGTAATTTATCTGCCCTATGCTGTCTTGTTCGTCGCTTGTGCCTCTCTTCACTGACTTTCTGTGTATGCGCTGACTTTCGCAGGGGGCCCCGTTGTCCGTTCTCCACTTCAGCCAGGCTTAGTATATCCTTAAGTTGAATTCATCAGCAACTTAGCCATCATCAGAGATTGTGGAGCCATGATACTTAAATTTCTCTACTCGTGCTATTTCACCGTCAACATGCATGGCTCCAACTTCTCGACCATGTAATGTCCTGTTTCTGTCTTCTTTTTGTTGAGGCGCGTGACCTATTTCGCTAGTCGATTGTTCCAGTCTTGTGTTTGAAGCTGGAGATGAAGCTTATCCTCTGCAGCCAAGGTGACATCATTTGCATAGGGAAATGTCCATGGTATTGGTCTGTGCAGGTCTGATCTTATGGTGCCCATCACAAGAATGAACAGCAGTGGTGATAGGGCAGGGCCTTGATGGACTCTTAAAGTTATGCGGAATTTATCAGATGCTCCTGCGCCTGCTGGAACTCTTTGGTTCTTCGTAGAGCAATTATACCCTCTCAACAAGGTACTCTGGAATGTGACGTTCTTGTAGAGCTAACTAATTATGTTATTAGGTACCCGATGGAAGGCCTTCTCAAGGTCCAGAAAGTCATGATGAAGCCTCTTATTCTTTACACAATGTCTCTCAAGTAACAGCCCGCAGCGTGGGTTGCTACTGTTGCGCCACTTTTTTTTTTTACAAATCCGGCTTGGCTGGTAGGTTTGGATAAATCGGTAATCCTTTTGTCGATGATTTTTTCGAAATATCTCATTGTGTGTCTCAGAAGTATGATCGGGTGGTAATTAGAAAAATCAGTTGGGCTTTCCTTATTTTGGAATGGATACTGCATTGCCACTCTGCTGCCTTTGGACCTTCTTTGATGTTCTGACTGGAAAGCTTGCTTTAGCAACGGTGCTACATCCCCATTGAGAGAAACAAATCTATGCCGCAAAATAATCTGGACAGATGACTTTTCCTGGTTTCATTTCCTTCAGCATAGCCTGGACTTCGGTGTCGTCAATTTCCTACATTGGGCCGTCTACAGCAGAGGTGCCCAGGCCAGTTTGTGGAACGGAAATTCCAAGATTGAATTTTTGTCAAAATAATTCTGCCAGCGTCCTCGCGCTTCCTGCCAGTCAAGTAGCAAATTGTCTCTTTCCTCATTGATGCCGTAAATACGATGGACTTCTTCCGGTTTGCGATGCATCAATTCGCCTAGCCGTTAAATATTCCGCTCATTTTCGTCCGTGGCAAGTTTTACATATAGACCTGCTTTCCGGTTTCCTTTTGTTACAGCAATGACCTCCTTCACTTTACTAGTGGCTGCTTGGTAGGCATTCCAACGAGCAAGAAACTCGTGGTACACCTGTTTCTTCAACCATATTGCATACTTAACATCGTCATCCCGAAGCCACATGTCATAGTTAATCCTTCGTTGTCATCGCCCTGGCGTAGTTGTTCCAAGAACAGAGCTTGCGGCTTCTTCCAGTCTAGTCCGGCTCACTTCAAATATGGAGATTTGTGTCATTGTAACTTTGGCAACAATGTTGGCCTACTTCAGGCTCCCGATTTGATCCCATTTGGTCCATTTCCTGTGAAGTATTGAGCTCTTGGTGGCTTTATCCGCAGCTTACAGATGACTGGTCATGTTGCGTCACAACGGTCTCGTAATGAACAACTGTTGTCTTTAGGACATCTCTGTGAAATTCCTTTGTCTCAAAAGGATGTAATCAGGATGGGAGCCACTGTAGTACGTGACTAGGTGAATATCACGCTTTATGAACCGTGTGTTCGCAATGATCAGTTTCTGCATAATCGGGAATTTGTTGGCCATCGCCGTTCTTCCGTCCATATCCATGAACGCCATGGACTGTGTGTTCTTCTTTCCTCCGTCCAACACGTCCATTCAGATCACTGGCAACGATATAGTCAACGGTCTTTTTGTCAGGCAGTGCCCAGACCAGTTTGTGGAACATTCCACTGAAAAAGTAGCATTTACTTCTCTCCCCAATGTGGACGAGTTACATCAAGCGATTGTTGTACTTTTGCACCTCGGAGACTGAAACGTCAAATTTTGCTGATATAACCGTGCCAACACCATTAGTTTTCTTCGGCTTCCGTTGTACATTGTTAGTAACCGCACCCAATTTTGCATGACTTGTCTCCACACCATCTCTTTTCCTGCACATCACAGATGCCTATATGCCTTCTCTGAAGTGCTGTGGGTAATTTGCTACTTCATCCAGACATAGTTCACTGATGCGATACAGAATGGGGGTACTCGCTTGCTTAGCCCTCACAGCCCGTGCGACGGTAACCCTTGCATCTTTTAATGTTGACTCGGCCCTGCCAGCGCGCTTCCCTTCCCGAGGAGCCCTAACCTTGGTTTGGATTCCATGAGACATATTTCTGTAATCATGTGACGGAATTATTTTACGGCCGGCTTGTCTTGAAGCATTTTGGAGCTCATGACACCAGGTCGTTACGCCCCTCCGGACATGGGGAACAGATCCCTTTTTCAGCCGCTTCTCTAGAGATAAAACACTACGTTCCTTTGTGCATTGACTTCCAGAGAGGTAGAGTACCCCTCCTGGCAACTGCTTCGTACCGAAGGTCTCCCTCTCCACCAAAATTGCCATTAAAGACTTTGTGGGTGTTTGGTCCGCGAGAGCTATTTTATTTTGCTCAAGTCTGCCGGCATGCCACTGGGGAACCTGTATTCGTTACCTGGGATGCGCCACATGTTACAGCAATATAGTTGCTTCGTGGAGAATATTTATCAATGCAAAATGAAATACCATTTTACTGAAAAACTAATTGTGATCCTGATAAATCTCTCATCACAAAAATCACGTAATCACATAAAGAAGAATGGCCACATAATTTTGCACCTTTTGCTTGGCGTGATATGCCACAAAACGTATGACATATAATCCAGTGTCGTATTTTCTGCCCCCTGTTGTCTAGTGTTGTCAACATCAATATCTTGTGTGAAAATTAAGATGTCTGGCCTGTCGTATCTGGAACCAATGTCCCCCTTTTTTGTTGCCCAATTATTTTCTCCTCAGAATGCAGTAACAACACCTGGTCAAGCCTCCCATTACTTTGCTTGTGAGTAAATCATGCATTCGACTGGGCCATGTGAATTCAGTGCATACAGCATGAATTGGCAAGTTCCAGTTCATTTTACAATATATTTTGGTCTGCGTGATTGACAGTTCCCATCTGCCTGTTGTAAGCAGATCTCACCTTTAACCAAGAAATTTCTATTACTCTCTCTTCTTTCCTAGAATATCTAGAACCATTTGGCGATGGGGAGACAGGCATGGACTTGCATGCTATCCAACTATGTTATCAATGCACTAAAATAATCACGTTGTAATTGATATTCTGAAATAAAAGGAATCTCATTCCTTCAGTTACATAGCAGCAATTCATTGTCCCAATATATTGAGTTTTGGCTCAAGCCTTGATTTTCATGCTCCTTCTAGCCGTAGTGTTTAAGGGACACTTGTAAGATTATTCAAGGACATGATAGCTTGCATTGGGTTCGAATTCAGGATATCAGGACATTGTAATAAAACACTACTACCAAAGCCATATTCTATGTCACTTTCACAATGTCTATGACAGTAGTGTCTGGAGGAGAACAGAAAGTATCGGTGTTATGGAGAGAGCTATTATCTGCTTCTTATATTTCACCTTTTCAGGGATTTCATCAGGATTAGTTGTTTCCATGTTGCATACGGCCTCTTTTAAAGACAGCATTTAAGTCATAGGCTGATGTAATACATGGTAGTATGTATGAATTTCCTTGGATAAACCCACCGTCCTATATGTAGGTTGCCTGTTTTTGAATGCACATCAAATCTACATAATTAGAAATAACCACACTGTGATGTAATAGCATGTTACACTGATATGATAACAATGTACAAGTACTATATATATATTTGCATGACTGTAAATAACATTCATAAAATGCTAGCCGTGGTTTAGCAAATCTTGCTGACTGTCGGCAAATATTGTTCTCAAATATATTAATATCTGCAACATTGAGATTCTCCCAGACAGTCTCAACAACAAGGGCTTTTACATAAATTATTACTTGCCTGCCACAAAGTGCAGAGTGTTTGAACAATATCAAAACTCCAAAGCATACGCCATCCTTTGCGTAGGACAACAGACATATTCGGATTTCAATAGATAAATGTGTGACGGATTAAAGAGCTTGTATTACACCTTTTGGTCTGACAACTTCTCATACATTCTTTAAACGAGTTTTTCTGTTAACTCGTACATTCCTAAATCCTCAGAAGTTTCTTGCGCATGATATTTTAATTCTGGAGAAAAGACGCAACACATCCTCGTAACTAGGAAAAACTTTTGAAATTTAAGTCTACACTCTGAGTTTGAGTTTAGATAATGTTTACCCTCAGGAATATGATGATCATGAGTAACGAGCTCTCTGCATGGGGTATCAGTCTGTGGAATGTTCAGGAGGAATCCCTTTGTGTGAGAGTTGTAGTGGAGTTGGCTGTTGGAACTATTGGTCATGTGGTTTTAATTTGTCTCTGTAGATCGAGATCCTCCAAGGTGAGCTACGCAGATCATCAACCTACGGATGGCGGAGATCCTTGTTGTAGGTGCAGTGTGTGCGGTAAAATCCTGGCCGGTAAGTTGGGCCTCTTGCGACATCTGAAGGGGCACAAGTATAATCGTCACTTCAAGAGCGATCACTGTGGTAAGCTGTTCGGTGGCGGAAGGTCCTTGTCGGAGCACCTAACGATCCACCCGCCTCTAGTTTGCGAATTTTGCCATAAATGCTTTCCAAAGCGGAACATGCTGACAGAGCACATACGGTCTCATAAAGGAAGTAAGTCAAATTGTGGCAATATCTGTGGCAAATCATTCAACATCAAATCTACCCTAGCAGTTGAAATGGGCACTCACAGAGGCGGGAATCCGTACTGGTGTAATGTTTGTGGCAAATCCTTCATTCAGAAAGGTATCCTAACAAGACACATGTCGACACACACAGGCGAGAAGTCATTTGCACGTCTTGTGTGTGGCAAGTCATTCAGCAGGAAATTCCACCTTGAACGTCACATGCTGTCTCACAAAAGGAAGAAAGATTACTGGTGTCGTATCTGTAGGAAGTTCTTCACTGAGAAAAGGGCCATCTCGCAACATATGCGTATTCATACAGGCGAGAAGTCGTACTGTAGCGAAATCTGTGGCAAGTTATTCAGCAGGAAACCCGACGTAGCACGTCACATGAAGACACACACAGTCCGTCAGCTCACTTCATCCATAAATGCAACGTAGGAAGACACATGCGGACTCACACGGGCGAATAGCTACAACTTACTGTATCTCTAGAAAACACTTCGCCGGTAGAATCGCACTTATGAAACGCTTACAGACTGTGTGTGGCAAGTCTTCAGCCAGAAAATCAATCTAACAGCTCAGATAGGTACAGGAGTGCTCAGTAATGCTATAAAATGTTAAGAGAGTCATGTAACTTAATCAGGCACATGTGCACCACACTAGAGGAATGCCGCACTCCTTCGTGTTTTGTGGCAAATCGTCCGCACGTAGCACCACGCTGTCGGTGCACACGGGTGAGACGGCGAACGAGCGTCACGTTACGCCGGGATGGAGCCGCACGTGATTTTATTTTAATGTTATATTTCGTTACGTCCCACTAACTACTGTACGAGAGTTCGGAGTTCCACAAGACCTTCTCCAATTCTGAAGATGTATCCAGGCACATGCCATAACACACAGCAGAGAAATACTAAGTTCTTCAGGCAGACTGGCACCTTCTCCGCACACCGCATGATGTATACAGGATTGCGGTCCATCCCTTTGTTCCATTTTATCTGAGATACGTTTTTCGGGTAACATAATGTCAGGTCTGTGTGTGAAAGGATCAAAAGACATTTCGTGAGTTATCTCCTCATCAATCACAGATATATGACAACCGCTTGTTCTCAGCCTTGGACGACCCTTTTTCTGTTTTCGGACTTCGGTAGAAGTGTGCTCAGTAACACCCATTGAGGAGCCGTCCAGTTGCGAGGATAAGAAGTAATCCAGATGAACGCAGAAAAATCTTACGACTAAGACAAGTTGTAAAAGACTAGAAGCGCAGGAAAAAAATTAAAACGTTGAATAAACAATTCAAGAGAATATGTAAGTGCCGAATCAAGTTATAATAGGGTATGTACCGAGCTCGATAGCTGCAGTCGCTGAAGTGCGGCCAGTAACCAGTAATCGGGTGATAGTTGGTTCTAGCCCCACTGTCAGCAACCCTGAAGATTTTTTTCCGTGGTTTCCCATTTTCACACCAGGCATATGCTGGGGCTCTACCTTAATTAATGCCTCGGCCACTTCCTTCCAAGTCCTAGGCCATTCCTATCCCATCGTCGCCATAAGATGGTGCGACGTAAAGCAAATAGAAAAAAATATGGTATGCAATTGAAGAAATTGTTGCTGGAGGCTGAACACACCTGTGCTCCCCTTCCTACACGCCATGTGTTACTTTAATTATGAGTAGAGCAGTAGCTCAAAACTATACCTGCTCCCTCGGCACTTGTACGATGATAATGTGTTTGTCAACCGGTTCTGAGTGCAAATTGAAAATTCAACATCAGTGCCCATAGCTATTCATGAAGATCACGTAGTTCTCGAAGAGGCACCTGTAAGTAAGGACTCGTATGTCGAAAGCTGCTGTATAATCGCGCTTAAGTTTGTTCATTTTTACCTGGTGGCAGAGAATTGGCCACTCGCTTTTCTCTAATGAAACCACAAAAAGTCACCAAAATCTCATATCTCAACGAGCAAGTGTTGCACGATACATACTGAGTGTTGAACCCTTTTCCTCATGTCAGAGTGATATTTGCCTGTTCCAGGTCTTCAACATTAATTGTTAACTGTTGTGCTTCAGGGGGTGTTACTGGCTCTTTGTCACTTCCAGATATGACTATCGGTTATCAAGTCCTACTTAAATTAAAAGCATACATAATCTGACTATGTTTATTCAGTCGAAAACAATGAAATGTAATGGCGGGTGTGATTACAAATATGGCCATAAACTGCTGGCTGCGGTCAATGGCCTTAATATAATGCTGCGGCTGGACGTTTGAAATTAATATACACCACAAAAGAAAGCTTGAAGGGCTATTTACCGAAAACCACTTTTTGGTTAAGTAAAAAACAACAAGAGATTCAATCTGCTCGGCTCCATAAACAACTGTGCGTTATGTTTCCGATTTCTCGAACGTCTAAATATCAGGCAATGATCTCCAGGCCTTTTTTTAATTTAGGCTGTTCACTAACTGACCATCAGCATAGGACGAGTTACCTGGACCCTCAATTGTATTTGAGTAAACTCCAGTTCACATCACTGAGCTATAATGGTCATCCAACAAAATTAATGTTTTAGGTTAAGGAAACGTGCCTGATGGCCAAAGTGACCTCTTATTGAACTTAAGTTAATTGGACGTCACTGATGACCAAAGTGACCCTTCACTGAAGTTAATTGAATGCGCATGATGACCAAAGTGACCCTCCAAACAAGAGGACTTCATGTGCCAGTGAATTAATAGCAAAATATCGCACAACATAAAATTGTATTATTTATATTAAATGCTATTTCACAAACCAGAACAACAGGTTGAAGTCGGTAATTGGAATAAATCCATGAAAACCTGTGAAAAGAAATCCTGTTATAATTCTGATATAACGTTAAATCAAACCCCAAAATAAACTCGACTCATGGGTATTGCTTAAATGTTATTGGTCACAGAGTTTAACTACATCTTATATAGTCCTACTAAAATATAAACACTCAAAATATTACAACTCCTTTATGAACAACTTGGGCATAAATAATTGACAGCACATGGTCTAATGGCACAGTGCTTCTACATCTTATGGAATACCATGTGGTACCGACTCTTTGTCAAACTAGAATACTTGCCTCTCATCTAGGAGCAGTTTGCTTTCTACAACATTGTACGGTCCTAGCATGACCGAGCAATCCCAAGAATCCCTTCCATGCACTGCAACCACCATCCTACTTTCCAGTGGAGGACAAGCCATCGGCAATCCGTAATGCCTAGCTGCACTAGGAATATATCAAGAAATGGAAATCCTAAATATGTGAGGACATCCTTCTGACACCAAAATAATTATTTAAATGCTCACTGGGAATACGAACTATGACTGTGTTATTGAAACACCCGTACTGGAAAACAAAGTCGAATATTCCAAACTGTTACTGAGAATCAACTCTGTTATTTGCCCATGCAATAGAATTGAAATTCAAATAACTCCCCAGTTATTTTAACATCAATTATGTTGTAACACGCACTTCAGTTTCCTAACAGGTTCCGCTTCATATAAACATGAACACCTGTTATCTCGTCAAACAGGTTTATCCTTACTGCTCTCAACTGGCTTACAAGTGAGCAAACAAATCTCACCACGGATGGCCTCTTACTAAAGCACAAATCTTCGCCCAAACCCTTGTACGTATTATCAGAAAATTTATCGGTCAATATTATTGCCATCACTAATGAGCTCAAGTCTAATGGAATATGATACACATTTCACTGGTGTTAGTGGAGTTACTAGATGAACAAAGGATCTCTCTGGATATAGGATACTATTCAATGGTCAAACCATAGACCTTACCATATTTTTTAAAAAAAATTGTCCCGTGCTATCACCTCCTGACAAATGTATTGCAGCCTGACCTTCCATGAAACAAAGCATACCAGTCGGATAATAACTATTACTCATTCCATTATTCTTATTTCCAAATGTTCTGCCCAACTAAGGAGCGTGACTCTACTTATTTTGTAGATGAGTGTGCTTTCCTATTTTCCCAGATTCCCTTCTTCCTTCGCTGTGTTTTTCATCCCTTCTTCCATCCATGCAGTGGTGTTCTCATCTTGAGTTTTTAGCAAAATGGTGTGTGTTCACCAATGTTCTAAAATTAGGTGTGTCCCATATAATTTCATCTGGTGTTCTGATTTCTCAAAATTCTTTTTCAATTTCTCTTATTAAATTATTCTTAACTTTTAGTGAGGAGGCACAATTAAATATCTTGTTAGTGAGTCTTTCATCATCCATTCTTTGAATATGGCCATCAGATTTCAATCGGCTTTTTCCAATTGTATCTCATAGTTTCTCAGTATATTGGTATAATTCTGGAGACTTCCTGTTCATCTACACTTCTTGTATGCATACTGGGCCAAAGATTTCCTGGAGGACTTCTCTTGTTTTTTGATAATTTTATGTAGTGATCTTTCTACAATGATCAAGGTTTCTGACGTGTGTTATGCTTCAGGCTTATTTACGGTGTTATAATGTTTTAATTTAACGTTCTGAGATTTTGTTGTTGTACCTTTTCCACGTGATTCTATGGCCAAATTTTAATATAGAAATCTCTCTCTCTTCTCTTTATGATTTAATGCAGAGAGTTGGATGAATTCCCCAAGTATTTGATATATATGTGTGGAATTTTGCCAAACTGTGTTACCAGATTTTGTTTGTGTAAGTATCGAGTAGATCATTCTATGTATCGGGTTATCTGATATGAGATTTGTATTCATTTTAGATGCAATTGTATGAAGTGTTTCAAGGGACTGGATTCATTGTTGCATAGAATAACTAAACCATATGCGAAGGCCAAACATTTTATATGAATTTTATCATTAACTGGCTTGCAATAAAATGCCTCGAGGCAACCTCTAATGCTAAATACCTTGGTTATACTGCTGAGATAAATTTAAATTGAACTCTCCCCTGTCTTCAATTTGCTAGCTTGATGGAATCAATTTTCATTGTTATTATTATGATTATTAGTATGAGATAATTATTGTAAATATTAATGGTTGTAGTGATGTATCTATATGCCAAATAAATTAATGAATACTAATTATTGTAATTATTGACATTTACAAATTCCAACTTGACTAAAACTTTCCAATTTACGTACGCAACTGATTCTACGTCTGTGGATATTAAATACCGCAAATTAACATACTTAACCCTGCAGTGACCACACGTGGGTCTCACTCACCCCCACGCTTACAAATGATTGTGTATTATCGTTCAAACTTTGGCAATAACGCTGTGACTAAAGCTTCCTTAAATATCGTTACTCCACATTCCTTGACTTGTTATTATCTAGTCTTTACGTGTTCATAGCACACTGGAAATAAACTCCAGCAGGCTGTCCGGTGCATCCCCACATAGTAAGAGATGCAAAACTTCTCACTCAGCACATCATATTACTTTTAGGTAAGAAACCATGTTACATACTGAAGTTATAAACACTGTTATATCAGCTCACACTTAGTACCGCATGTTTTTTTGGAATTCATTTCTTTATCTGATAACCGATTTCTTGTTGGAGTACGATAGATGGCATAGATGTAATAAGAATATGACCTATGCTTGAAAACTAATTTGAAGAGGAAAAATGGTTGATTATGATGAGTCTTCTCATTCTGAATCAGATATTAATTGTAAATTGGTACACGGGTGAAGTGTACCTGTGACATCCATCTCTTCAACAAAAAAATATTTCTAAAGCAAGTTGATTTGTTTGCCCAAGAATGAAAGACTTGAACACCAAGACGTATTGTTGCAAATGTTACAGAAAACTATAGTTGATGATTGTTTGAAAGGCAGCCTTGATATGGAAAGTGATAGGGAATGAATGTGCGTTTTTCTGAACTGTATTGTGTGGTACTAGTACTGTGAGGTGGTAACTGAATGTTTTAAATATTGTAGTACAATGTAAGTGACAATGATAATAGAGTATATTTGCACAAGTCTATGTTTCATTTAAAATTCTTAAATAGCAGAAAAGGATGGGGGTCTGCCAACACCCCATGTGGTAACTCACGTTTCCTTTCTTGACGTGGGTACTGCAGGGTTAAAATTCCTCTAAATTTCACTGTTCTACTGCAAACATGTTCCTCATTACGTCTGATCAAATTCGATGAGAAATGCACTAAATTTAACGTCCCATCCCGAAGAAAAATATGACGAAAATTCTGTTATAACACAGTGACAGTTCTAACGCACCCAAGCATCGTAAATTTCGCCTCATGTCTTCTCAGCACAGAAATAAATAGTTGATGCTGTGATAAACTTCCACTAAAATAATACAAGGTCAAATCAGCCCTACACATAGCAAAATACACTGGACTACTTTGTAGATGTCACTGGAACACAAAGACATTATTTATCTCTTACCAGCTCCAATTTTCTGCTCATCGTCGTCCTCTGTATGTATGTATGTATGGATTTACTGGTTAATTTTATACGCAAGTTTACATCATAATATCCGGCATTTTGATTATTTTATTTCTATTATTGACTTAATTCTAAGAATCTGAAAAAGAACACAAAGTATATACCGTCGCAATTTTCTCCACACACTAACAATATTCATTCCGGATATTCACCGAGACTTGAATCTCCGCCATCTAAAAATCAAGGGCATGCGTTTAGTGGTTGAACACCCTCTCTGTAGATATCACCTGCTCTAGTTGCAGATCCAAAGTAAATCATGTTAGGGCCAGGAACCGTCAATTCCCAGATCGCTTGGAACGTGAGAAAATTGAATAGAAGCTGCTCTGTGACTACGAAGATTCCTGGACGACATGGAAGTCTTCAAACAGACTGCGAATTGGGAGGTCTGCGGACAACGCAAAGAAGAACATCCACCTGATACTAATGCTAGTATCTGGCACTAGGCAGCACCACTGTAATATGTATCATCTTTCTTGTAATTTTTACTGTATTATGGAACTGGCTCAAGTAAATAAGTGACCAACTTCAGTTTATCTTATATATGGCATTTAAGGAAAGAGGAGTAGGAAGAGAAGGATAAAATCTTGCATACGTAATCTACGAGAATGATATGGACTATGTTCCCCCACACTTTTCCGACTTGCTGAGAACAAGTCAGATCGCCGTGATGACAGCCGACATGCGATGAGGATATTGTAGAAAAAGAAGAATCGTTGCTGGTTTTATATTATGATTATATCTGTACAACGTAGAATGCGATAAGCCTGAATTATTCCTCGTGTAGATTTAAATACAGTTTTAACAGTAGATATGGGCTAAATGTCACTGCTGACTGTTACGAAACATTCGATGCGGCACAGCAGTGTGTCGACACACAGCGCATGTCCGTCTCGGAATGCAAGAGAAACAGTGTTTCTCGACGGCGTGATGGAATATAACCATAGCTTCATAGCTAAGTCCAATTCACACGTGCAGTCTCAATACTTCGTCGTCGTCCTAATAAGGAGAGAGGAAGAGGGTCAGGTTTGAGATCGCACCAACAGCGCGTGACGCATGTTACATAATCGTGTATTCTCTTTACAAATTCGTAGGCTGCGGGTGCTTCTTAGCGATAAGTTATAATAAGTCAATTGTAGCCATAGCATGGGTCTGTTATATTCTACCACTTTTCCCACAGTAGTGGGTGCGAGATGAGTCTCACATGTTGATTTGACTGTTTTACGATCTGATGCCCATCCCGACGCCAAGCCAACGTGATGGGATGTAATCACTATTGCGTGTTGGTAGTGTTGCATAAATATGAAGAGGAAAGTGTTGGGTTAATCACAAACACCCAGTCCCCGAGCCAGAAGCAATTAAAATCGTGACCTTGCCGGGATTGGAACCCGGGACTCTCCGAACTGAAGACCTTAACGCTGACCTTTCAGCCAAGGAGTCGGACGGATATCTTACATTTATTATTTTGCTCCTTATATTAGAAATAAGAAACACTTTTAAGGAAATTCAGTCGTGCGATACATCTACGTCTGCATGCGCACCACCCAGCCTCTTCACGTTGTCGGCCATCTCAAACAAACAAACTCTAGCGTCCTTGACTTATCGTATGTTGGAAATGATTGTCAATTTCTCTTAACGTATGAACCAAAACCAACTACAATATTATCAGACTTTAATCATATATCTACACGTGGCAAGATGGCTGCCACATACTAACCACAGTAATATAACTGTGTAAATATATTTTCAATAAGTACCACTGGTCTTATGTGCTTACTACAAAATTTCAGACAGACAGCTCAGAGGGAAGATTTGGTGTCTACAGGAGATTGAATGGTTGCACTTATAATGTTTTTCTGGAATGAATTCTTGAGTCAAATTTTGGGTGGTGCTCATACATACGTACAAGTAGCGCACGTCTGACGCGGTCTGCAAAACTTGGTGAATTTTATTTTTAAGGACTTCGCTCATAACGTCTATATCAATAACCATGACGAAATTATTGATCATTCAGATGTGTTAGAGCCTGCATTAGAAGAATTAGTTCACATCACAGTTCTCCTTGAACACTGTGGATTTTGAACTGCATTGCTAGCTACACCAGTTTGCAAGCGATATAAATATATGTCTGCTTTAAAATGTTGCATTCTGAAAAGGAATTGCTTGTGGATAGTGACAGGGAAATGATGATGTATTTTAATCTAGTGAAGAGAGGTGGTTTGAAGTGTCCATCATTTATGGTCATGACCTTGTGATATAATGTGTTGAGACTTTTCCAGGTGTTAATTTGTGACAGTTACAAACCAGAATTTCTTAAGATAGAGAATCAACCCTCTGCCATATCGCATTCAACCTTGCATAGGGTGACTAGAGTTTACAAAACCTCAGAATTTCGTAAATCCTTTTAGCAGTAATGTTTCTCATTTGGGCGCCCCGGCGTTAGCCTCTGTATCACTGGGCCGTAAGTCCACTTAGGGTTCTTAACAAATTCTTGAACAAGTACAAGAGTTTCGCCTCCTTGCCTTTTGTTTATGGCCGGTCATGTGCAACCTGCTCTTTTTTTTACAACAATTATGGATTATTATGCCCCTGCATATTCTTTTCAGACTGTAAAATTTTCCGTGTATTAGTTCTATTTGGGAACAGTGACTATTGTGAAATGGATAAGCCTACAATTGGGCAACTGTGCACGAACAGTTTAATGTGAGGTGCGCCGTCCGCGAGGCTAGACTATGGTATAGTGCCCAGACTCCTGCTCTTATTGAATATTTGTACCAGTCAACAGCAGTAACGCTGTTAATTAAAGCAAGTTTTCTACCGGACTTCTAAGTCCCTGTTATTGTTAGTGCTGACGAGGTCATTAATGTTGTTCAGATTTTCTATTTCTTAATTTTTAAATGAGAAAACACAGAGAAATGCAATTTCAAAATTTATTGTGTTAAGTTATGCTCCAGCCATTCAACCCACACGCTTCTCATCCCTCTGTGAGCCACGAAATGCCCGTACCAATTATTAATATTATTGACGTTATTTCCTTTTGAATTACGTGTCTGCACGGCTAGACTTAAATGCTGATAGGCATTGGACATTGTCAACGTTTTCTTAACTCATTTCTTATGTTACGGTGTTGGCATATCGTCATCGAGTTATTGAGAAACATTCTATCGTGTAGCCATATGTACTGTGTGTGCGATGGACGAGCGAACTCCTACGCGATCTGTCTGTGAGCTCCATTACCAATCACTAGAGCGCGCAACTACCGCCACACACTACCACTAGTGCGGGCTACTTCAGAAAGCTGCTGTCTACCGTGGACACTGACCGACACCTGACGCTGGAGGCCATGTCTCCACTTTACTCTGCTAAAATGAAAGACTACCCAAATGGAGTATAATATCCCGTTTAGGGCTTAATTTATCTTGTTTTATTCAATGTGCTAATGTAACATTAGTATGTAATACTTTAATTTGTTTAAACGTTTCCTTTGTGTGTTACCAGTGCATAAGTTGATACCGGTAAGTAGCTATGGATATCTCGCTACTCATGTAAGTACTACGTCTTAAAAAATTTCTTTGGGTCATGTAATATTACTTTAATTCTTCGTTTTATTTTTTGGTGTGCTCCTTGTGGTGAGATTTCTGTATTGGTATTCTCTTTTCTGTACGCCGTTTACCGCCATGTTCGTGCCATTCAACTGATATGCAAATTGTTGACCGGGAAATGTGAATTTATTTTGCTTTTCCATGTTTGATTTTCCCTCTCTGATTAAAAATTTTTCTGCTCGTTTATCGTGATACCATATTTTATTTCGTTAGTGCGTGTGTTTTCGCGATTTTATTATCATGTGTTTTGTTGATATCGTTATCCTTGCCCCGTATTCTTGCTAGTTTTCATTTGTCGCTCCGTTCTGGTTTATTCGATTTCATTACGTTTGTGTCGACTCCTTAATGACCTTGTGTTTACCTGTGCGCAGCGTAATCACCATATTTTCCCCTTTTTCTTTCTTACTTAATGTTTTATTATTATTATTATTATTATTATTATTATTATTATTATTATTATTATTATTATTATTATTATTATTATTATTATTATTATTTATGTTGTAGTTATTGATGATGTTTATAGAAAACAAATACAGTAATTGGAAAGGAGTGATGTATTATGTGTTTAATGAGCACTTAAAGCATCGTGGGGACGAATGTAAAACATGAATAATTGTCAGAGAGATAACATTAGAACTACATCAAAACATAAACAAAATTCAATTAGTTTATATACAGATATTAATACTCGAGTCCACCACACACTCCCTCCGCAGTGACAGCGTCCGTGTATTTTCAAGGGAAGGTGACCCTTCGATCTGATCTGGCGATCCGTGGTGCAGGTGTATTGGGTTGATTGCTGCCTGTCGTCTTCTGAAGGTGACAGTCTTTGGATTGGAACTCGATGGAATGTACAAAGTGGTTTCTCCAGATGTGTCTTCCTTGTTGTCCGATGATAGCTCTGCCAGAAGGAAGGAAGATTTCAATCTGTCAATGCTAATAGTGTGTTTCCCTGTTGGCATATACACCTCGATGTGTTTGTCACTGCGAGGCAGGACTGGGTACGGCCCGTCATATGGTGATTGAAGAGGTGTTCTGGCCGCATCATGCCGAACGAAAGCGAACTTGCTCGTCATCAGCCGTTGGTGAACAAAGATCTTTTTGTGGTCGTGATGTTCTGTTGGAACTGGTCTTAGGTTCCTCAACTGTTCCATCAATTTGAAAACGAAGGTTGGGATGTCTGTTACTAATTTCTGTTCGTTGAGAAATGCTCCTGGTAACCTAATTGTTGTGCCATAAGTCATTTCCACTGGCGACGTATTGACTTGCGGAATTATGTAGGAACGAATTCCTAACAAGACCAGAGGAAGCTTCGAAACCCAATCATCACACATCTGTGCCTTCAAAGCAGATTTTAGTTGACGGTGCCAGCGTTCAATTTTTCCATTTGCTGCCGGATGACATGCTGTCGTTTTAATGTGTCCGGCTCTATGGCTGAATGGTTAGCGTGCTGGCCTTTGGTTCAAGCAGCCCCGGGTTCGATTCCCGGCCGGGCCGGGGATTTTAACCTTAATTGGTTATTTCCGCTGGCTCGGGGACTGGGGTGTGTGTCGTCCTTAAGCAGAAAAAATGAAACGAAAACAAGGAAACGATGAGAAAAATAAGAAAATATCAGTAAAATATAAAAAAAGAAAATAGTCTAAAAACTAAAAAAAAAAAAAAAATGTGGACGATGCCCAGTGCGCTTGTGAGGCATTTGAAAAGTTGACATTCAAACTGCCTTCCGCGGTCAGTAGTTATGATATGAGGCACGCCAAAACGAGATATCCATGTTGAGACTATGGCAAACGAAACAGCTTCAGCTAATGGAACTGCTTCTGGCCATCAGGAGAAACGATCAATAATTGTTAGTAAATAGCAATATGCTTGTGATGGAGGTAGTGGTCCAACTACGTCCACGTTAATGTGAATGAATCTTGCTGCCGTTGGAGGATAATATCCCACTGCACTGTTGGTTTGCCTCCATACTTTATTCGTTGGCAAGGAATACATGCGGATGTCCAGGCCTTTACGTCCTTTCTTAGTGATGGCCAAATGAAGTGCCTTTTTACTAAATTAATGGTTGCTTGAATCCCAGGGTGAGCTAGATTGTGTAGCGAGTTGAAAATTGCTTGTCGTAGTTGTTGAGGAAAATTTATGCGAATCATATCTTCAGTCACGTCGCAAACGAGTTCTTTACCATTGGGCAACATTATTGTTCGAAGTGCAAGTGACGTATTCTTAATGTGTGGAAGTTCTTCGTCACATTGTTGGCTTTCTGCTATTTCTTCCGTGGTAACAGTTGGAGGTATAGTGATTGAAGCAATTCGTGAACGAGCATCAGCTGCGATGTTCTCCTTATCAGTAGTGTAACGTATGTCTTGGTGAACTGTCCGATGAAACTAATGTGTCGGATCTGACGTGGAGAAGTTTTGTCTGAACGTTGCTTGAACATGAAGGTGAGTGGCTTGTGGTCGGTGTAAATCGGAAAATCACGTCCTTCATGCATGTACTGAAAGTGCTTCACAGCTGATTAGGCAGCGAGGAGTTCTCTGTCGTAGGTTGAGTAATTCCTCTCTGCATTTGTCAGTTTCTTGGAGAAGAATGCTAATGGTTGCAGATTATTGTCTTTGATTTGTTGCAATGATGCGCCAATAGCATAATCTGAGGCATCTACCATTAAAATTAGTGGTAAATTTGAAGATGTGTGAGCTAGAAGTGCTGAATCGGCCAAGCTATTTTTTAGGTCTTTAAAGGCTTGTCGAAGGTTTTCTGTCCAACTAATTTTTCTGTTGACATTTTTCTTAGTCCCGTGGAGAAGGTTCAAAAGCTCCGCTTGTTTACTGGCTGAATTTGGCAGTGCTCTTCGGTAAAAGTTAATGAGGCCAAGAAACCGGCGCAGTTCTTTTACTGTTGTGGGTAGCGGATAGTCAATAATGGTTTGCACTCGCTCTGGTAGGGGTCTGATTCCTTCTGCAGATATCACATATCCCAGGAAAGGTACTTCTGTTGAAATGAAAATGCACTTGTTCAGATTGATTCTGATGTTGAACGTACTGAGTCGTTCGAAAAGCATTTGAAGGTGCTTCTTGTGCTCTTCTTCATCTTGTGATGCCACCAGTATGTCATCTATATAACAGTACACGAAATCGAGGTCTCTGAGTATACTGTCGATATATCTTTGAAAAGTTTGAGCCGCATTACGGAGTCCAAACGGGGTAAGCAAAAATTCGAACAAACCAAATGGAGTTATCACTGCTATCTTAGGTACATCGTCCGGATGTACAGGGATGTGATGATAAGCTCTGATCAGATCTATTTTTGAAAATATTCGTTTTCCATGTAGTTGGCTGTTAAAATCTTGAAGGTTAGGAATAGGATACCTGTCAGGCTTGGTGATGTTGTTGAGAGCACGGTAGTCTCCGCAAGGTCTCCAGGATCTGTCTTTCTTGGGAACTAAGTGGAGGGGACTTGCCCAGGCGCTCTTTGATGGCTGGCAGATTTTCATATTGATCATTTGTTGGAACTCTGCTTCAGCTCCTTTGAGTTTATCTGGTGGTAGTCGTCGTGCCTTTGCTGCTACAGGATGTCCTTCTGTGACAATGGTATGAAAAACAGAGGTATCCGGGATGTCGAAATGGACGTTTTCATGGAGCAAGTTGGGAAATGTCTTTAGAATGTCAGCATGTTTTTGATCTGGTGGCATTACATAAACTGTTTCTATGCCCGAGACTTTAATCAATGTGCCAGGTGTCTCTGCTGATGTTAATGGGTCAATGAGTCGCCTGTTCTTTAGATCTACGATAAGGTTGTAATAGTGAATGAAGTCGGCTCCAATAATCGGTGATTGCACATCTGCAATTACGAATTTCCATGTGAAATTGCGCCGTAAACCCAAACTGAGTACTAGTAGACGCTCTCCGTAAATGTTAATACCAGTGCCGTTTGCTGCATAAAGTTTACGATCTGACTTTTTTGGGCGATCACTATCCGAAGGCGGAATCACAGAAATATCAGCTCCCGTATCGACCAGGAAACGACTTCCGCTACTTCTGTCTGTGAGAAATAGGTGGCGTGAAAAATGACTCCGATCACCTGCCGCCGCTAGTGTGGAGCGTTTTAGTTTGACTGCATGTTAGGATTCTGAGCGGAAGGTGGTTGATAGAGCATGGGCTCTGACATTTCTTTGCCCTGCTGCGATATTTAAAGTGATACCAACATAGTGATCTATTAAGATTAAAAGACTGGGCTGACCGGGACCTGTCTCGTGATCTTCTTGGTGAAGAACGAGATGATCGTGAGCTACTTCTTGAAGAACGTGACAACGTTTTCAGTTCATTGACTTTCAGTGTTAATTCAGCGATCTGGATTTCTAGTCTTGAGATACGATCGTTACTGACATCATTTATTTTATTGACTGCAATGGTGGGTGGTGCCTGCGCGGTTTGAGCACAGACATTTAACATCGGTTGTGAAATTTCAACAATTTTGTCAGCCATAGTAGCTATGGTGTTCAGATCATCTTTACTCGTAGCTAATATAGAACGTGCGGTAACATGAAGCCGCTGCACAAATATGGTTTTCAAGAAATCGTCCTTGACTTGCATACCGGATAAAGTTCGCATCGTACGCAAGAGTTGAGTTGGCTTCTTATCACCTAATTCTAATTCTGTTAATAATTTCGTCACCTTCCTATTCTCTGACTCTTCAAATTCCTGAATTAGTCTTGCTTTAAGCTCTGTGAACGGAGTGGTAGATAATGGTCTAGATAAAAAGTCGGAAATTAATTTCACAATATCCGCTTCTAATGACGCGACAATATGATTAAATTTCGTGGTTTCGTTAGTGATACCAAACATAGTAAACTGTGTTTCAACTTGAGGAAACCATACCTTTATGTTTTTCTTCCAGATGGGCGGATTCCTCACTGAAATGCGAGCAATACCCGCTTCGTTCCATACTGTTGTTGGCGGTCGATTTGCTTCGTTGCTGGCGTCGGTCATTTTCACACTTGACTAACCACAAAATCTGTTCCGCGCGTATTTTAATGTCACGTCGGGAGTCACCAATGTAGCTATTGAATGATGTTTATGTACTTAAATGAATAATAGAAAAGGGATGGTGTATTTAAATGTTTAATTAACACTCCAAGTATCATGGGGACGAACGTAAAACATGAATAATTATCAGAGAGAATATAGATAACATTAGAAGCACAGAACATCAATATATAGAACATAAACAAAGTTCAAGGAGTTTATAAACATATGAGTTTATACACATATATTAATACTGGAGGCCGCCACACGCTAAATGGCTAATGAGCTAAAGGCCTAATGGGCTAGGGTTTCTCTCTTCTCTTTATCAGGTCTTGACACCGGCTCTACATCTAGAGGCGGAGTTAACATCCTAAGGCAGGGAGAATGTTGGAAAATAATATATACAAATATAGCTACTCGATCGACTATATACTACAGAAGGATGGCTTAGGTGAGGGTAAGCGCTGGGATTGTAGGAAGGTGTTAAAGCTGTTGTACTGTCGAGAGAGAGCTATTACTTAATAATACTTACACGATGTAATTCTTGCTCTATTTCAAAAGTATCTGCTTTGTACTCTGTGTAACCAGCATCATGATAGGCTCTTAGAAGTTGCAAACGTTTTACGAGTACGTTGGGGTCTTTACAGTATCTTATGTCTACATAGGGTAACAGAGGCTTGTTGTGAACTTTGAGCCTATATGCAGATGGTTGATGTGTAGGGACTTGTTTTGATGTAATACGTGCTTCAGCAGTAGCGTTTCTAGGTACAAACTTAACTTGTGCGATAGCAATGAAGCGTTGACATTTCCTTCTTCTTCTTCTTGCATCTCTTCTTGATATGTTGGCACTGCGACAGAACGTGTAGTAGGCTTAGAAAATGAAGCAAAATCATCAAGCTGTAATGGCAATGAAACATTGAGATCTTCGTTTTCTTCTTCTTCTACTTTCCCTTTACTACTGTTTTGATCAACATCATTATCCTTATTATCATAATCATGATTTTGCCTCTCTTTATCTTGAAATTTGTGCTTAGTAATAGAACTTGTAGCAGGCCTAGACAACAAGGGAGAATTAAAAATCTCTCGCAGAGGTATACTTTTTTTAAATAAATTAGTGTTCGCTTGATTACGGTTGAGCTCTTTGTATTTTCTTCTCGATGAAGCTACATTACACGCGGCTTTATGACGTTGAGCGTTGTATGCGTTCTTGAACTCTCTTCTGCAATGTTTGCATTGAAGAATTGTCCTACATGATATTTCATGACGTCTCTTGTGATAGCTTAGGGAAAATGCTTTTCCACACTCTTTGCAAATATACCTAGAAATAGGTTTTTTCATTACGGACTTTTATCTTCTGCTAACAGATTCTTCTTTAAATCTGCTAGACACTTGTTACGCGCTACTTCTATGATGCGAACAGCTTAGCGATTATCACTAAACTAACACAAAAGCGTATAACCAAGGTAGCAACAGTGAGGTTTAACACCGTCAAGATAGCAGCAGTGAGGTTAGCGATGTGCTGTTGTTGGATTTTAAATTCCGCGCTACGACAGGCATACGTTACCAGCCTCGAGGTTTAGTGCCGTGAAGATGGCAGCAGTGAGGTTAGCGATGCTGTATTGTCCTTAAAAGTGAGGTTAGGGTCCGTCAAGATGACAGCTGTCAGAAACGCACATCGCCTTGTTTACAAACAAGAGCACGTGGTCGTGACGTCACGGTCACGTGGTATGCTGCGTCAGCGTGCGACGTTCAAAATCCACGCCCACGTATTTAGAACTCGTCAAAAGCATAACGATTTCCAATTCTATGCTCTATGTCGTGAAGAGCAGCATTAAAAAAGTTATGTTTAAAAATCTTGTGAACAAAGCAGTGGCAAGTTTTTATTTTCAAGTGCTAGAGCGTGTACACATCACCTATCGATTTTGCATGCATCGACCATCATATTAAACTTCTTCCGCTAGAGTGTACAACGTTCGCATGTGTGTACTGCTCTTAGCATAACCTATGTGCACGAACTTAAAGCACAAGGAATAGCTATGTTTAAAAGCGTGTACACATCACATATCGATGATGCATACATCGACTCTCATACTAAACTTATTCCACTAGAATGTACAACGATCGCATGTGTGTGTGTGTGGGTGCTGTTATCTTAGCATAACCTATGCGCACGAACTTAAAGCACAAAGAATACCAATGTTTAAAAGAGTGTACATATCACCTATCAATAATGCATGCATCGACTATCGTACTTAACTTATTCCACTAGAATGTACAACGTTCACATGTGTGTACTGCTATCTTAGCATAACCTATGTGCAGGAACTTAAAGCATAAAGAATAGCTATGTGTAAAAATCTTGTGAACATAGCAGAGTTTTAACCACGTAGGCGTGGATTTTAAACGTCGCATGCTGACGCAGCATACCACGTGACCGTGGCACACGACCACGTGCTCTAGTTTGTAAACAAAGGCACGTGCGTTTCTGACAGCTGTCAACTTGACGGACCCTAACTTCACTTTTAATGACAGCCGCCATCTATTAGTCGCCATCTTGCGCAAGCATCCCTAGGGAGTCTCATAAAAGCAGCAGCCATCTTGTGCAAGAACCCTTAAATAGTCTCATAAGAGCAGCCGCCATCTTGTAGAATTACATAGCTGTCAATGCCCAAGGGCCTAAGTAGGAACCGAACCGTTGATCTCATCATTAGACTACTTTTTCTTATGCTCTCGTGTTCCCGGTACTGCGAACCTTGATATTAGGCAGAAAAATTTTGTTCTTTTCGCTCTACGACGCACCGTTTTCGAGATATTGAACATTTTGCATTTAAGCCCCAAATTTAATAAATCTAACCAGCACGGTACGTTTTACTCCCTACCACAGCAAGACCTGACCAAGTTACGAAAACTTGCTTCAATACAAGCTAAAACGGACCAAATGCCAAAGGGCCCAAGTAGGAACCGAACCGTTGATCTCATCACTAGACTATTTTCTCTTATGCCATCATGTTCCTGATACTGCGAACCTGGGTATTTGGCTGAAAAATGTTGTTCGTTTTGCTCTACGACGCACCGTTTTCGAGATATTTAACATTTTACATTTAAGCCCCAGATTTAATGAATCGAACTAGCACGGCACGTTAGCCTCTAAGCTAGTTATCTTGATAAGAGCAGCAGCCATCTTGCGCAAGCACCCTTAAGGCATCTCATAAGAGGAGCCGCCATCTTGCGCAAGCAACCTTAAGGCGTCTCATAAGGAGCCATGTATAGCCGCCATCTTGTAGCCGCAATCTTGTGCAAGCATCCCAAGGGAGTCTCATAAGAGTCTATGTATAGCAGCCATCTTGCGCAAGCACCCTTGAGGCGTCTCATAAAGAGTCATGTATAGTCGCCATCTTGTGCAATTGGCGTCGAGAAGGGCATCCGTCCATAAAACTGAGGTTAGGTCCTTCCATGAGGTTAGGCTTGCTGTCTTGCATGTCAAAAGTTCTTGCGCAAGCACCCTTAAGGCGTCTCATAAGGAGTCATGTATAGCCGCCATCTTGTGCAATTGACGTCGGGAAGGGCATCCGGACGTAAAACTGAGGTTAAATCCTTCCGTGTGGTTAGTCTAGCTCTCTTACGCATAAAAAGTTAGGTTAAGCCCCTCCAAGATAGGTAATGTGACGTTACGGTCGCGCTCTTAGGCGTCAGGAAGGACATCTGGTTGTAAAACTCAGGTTTGGCCCTGCCATGAGGTTAGGCTAGCTCACTTACGCATAAAAAGTTAGGTTAAGCCCCTCCAAGATGGCGGATGTGAGGTTAGGATCGTGCTCTTAGCCAGCGTGAGGAGGAGGCCTCTCCCGAGAACGTGTGGAGGTGGTGGTGGAGGAGGCCTCTGCGGAGGGCCGGTGGAGGTGGAGGCGGCCGAACCCGTGACTTATACTACTATCTTTATATAGGAACAACAGAAGGAAAGCCATGCGGCTTCTCCTGGGAGACGAAGGATCGAGGTATAACATAGATATTGAGACTGTGACTCAGCACTTTAAAGAGACTGCTGAGGGAAAAACAAGCAACTTACCTGATTTCAATTCTCGACCACCAGAGAGTACCCCATGCGTGAATACCACCAGAATCACGCCAAATGAAGTACAAAGTCGCTGACAAAGATGTGAAAACACAGCTCCAGGGGACGACTGCCTTGCTTACAAACACTGGAAGGTGGTCGATCCTGCCTGTATACTGCCGGCCAGAATATTTTACATCTGTCTGAAGTACGAGAAGATACCCAGGGATTGGAAGCAGCCAGTCACAATCTTATTATTCAAGAAAGGTGATCCACATGGCATCACTAACTGGCGACCCATTGCCATCATGCGGACCAGTTATAAGCTACACTCAGGTGTGTTAGCCAAGAGAATAACCACCTGGATGATAGACAACAATATTTTAGCACCAGCGCAGAAAGGTTTTCTGCCACATTACGGAGTTTTTGAGCATAACTTCACACTCAAAATGAAATCTGATAAGGCAAGATGTGAGAAAGGCCAATTCCTAGCAGCTTGGCTGAATTTTTTTAATGCCTTCGGCTACGTGTCGCATGACGCTATCTTTGCGGCCCTTGAAAGAAGTGGAACTGGCACTAAACTAAAGAAGATAATTAAAAATATGTATACGGGTTCTTCCACCCATATACAGACTGGAAATCGGGTCACAGACGGTATTTACATCGAATGAAGAGTAAGGCAAGGTTGTCTCTTTAACCCTGTTATTGACCCCGCAGTTAGAGCTATTCAGAGCTGGAATACAAACCATCAGATTCTCGCCTATGCTGATGACATCGTACTATTATCCAACGACTCGATAAAGCTACAAAACAAGATTGTCATCAATACTATGTCAAAGAAGATCAACATAAGTCTTACAGCTCCTTCAGCCTACATCTGTCTGTTGAGACCCCTGTAGGGACGAGAAACTCCATTTTTAAAATTGACAATGAAGATAAAGGCTTTGAAAGATGGGGTGTTTGAGAAGTTCCTTGGGAAGACTGTTGGATTCCGCATCTCATCCGACACGAAAAAACTAGCTGACCTCATCTTCATGGCACAGAAGATCTTACATTCCAAGTTACAGTTATAATATAAAGGCCAAAGTTAAGAAGACCCTATACCTATCCCATGAGGCCTCTGACGACTATTTATATGGTCCTACAAAGGCAGGTTATCTTGGATTACCTGTTGCAGAGAACGATTCAGACTATCACCTGATCGATAATGCCTTCAAGGTCCTGACTTCAACTTTCATCTGTACTGCAGGGCTTGCTCTTGAGGACCTGAAGATCTTAGTCCAGAAGAGAGTTGGAAGACCTGTCCCTCATGAAGACGTATCAGCTTTCCTGAATGGCCATAACGAGGGCGAGTTCAGATAGAACTCGAATCCATTACAATCTGTCTGGACTCAAGCTCGCAAGGCCTCGAGAAGAAACCAGATTATATGGAAAATGGAGGACTTCGTACAATCGGTTACCATCTATGAAAAGACCATGTTGAGCAATGATCGCCATAAGGCGCTAAAGGCACTCAGAATAAACCTTCAGTCTAAGCACCTTAATAGATTGATCAGCCTGCCCAATCAAGGTAAAGTAATGGAATGCGTAGTCGCAGACACAGCTAATTCCCACTTCTCGAGAACCGGTCTGTTTGCCAGATGTGCAGACTGGAGATTTATCCACCGAGCTTGACTGAATTTACTACCGCTCAATGGGAGTTGCCGTTCTGCATCTGATGGCAACACGAAGTGTACGAGATGCGGCCACGGGAATGAGACTCTGCCTCATGTAGCTAATCATTGCATGAGATACTCTGCATTTTATCTGCGGAGACACAGTGTTGTAGTCTCCAGGGTCAGAAGGACAGCTGCTACAAGATACAGTATCTACAGCGATAACCAAGTCGTGCATGACAACCTACGCCCAGACTTGGTTATTCCCAAGGATATCACTGGACATTTCATTTCCATTTGAGTACAGGAAATCTGCTTTCGAATATGCCAGACAGGCCAAAAGAGAGGAATACGCGATCTTGGCGACGGCTCTTCGTACACGTTTTATATCGGAGGAGGTAAATACCATCTTAGTTGGGTCATTGGGATCTTGGGACCCAGCTAATGACAAAGTGCTACCTTCCATCTGTAGCAAGAAATACCTTAACTTATTCAAGAAACTGTGTGTGTCGGCACAATTAGCTTCACGCGCGACATTTATGTGTAGCCCATCTCCAAGTGTCCGGTAGAGATGACCAAGTGCCCTGGCTGGGGTATTCCCATGGATTCTCCCAGTCTTTCAAGGTAAATACCGGGGTAGTGAGGTCATATAAGGCCGTGGTTATGACAGTGTGGCTGAAATAGACTGCTCACCCGATTATGTGAACTACATAAATGTGGTGAGTTACGTAGTGTTTTGTGTGTAGTGTCCACGAATATGAAAAAACAATTCCAGGCATTTTTATGCCAGTTTTCTGATGTGAAATGTAGGGTTTTTAGTATTATTTTTGTAATTTGCCTTAAACATTACTTATGTTACAGTGCGCGACATTCAAGATGTGCATTTTCTTTAGTGTTTACATCAAGGTTAATTAATATGTGTAGGACCAGGACAACGTCAAGATGGACTTAATATGTCGCAGTAGCGAGGACACTTGTTCTTGCCGCCATCAGTAGCCTGATGATATGTAAATCTAACAACCAGAAAGACATAAACTTTCTAAAGTCTCTCGAAAAGGAACTTTTGAGGAACCATTTGCAGAAGAGAGCTGACAACAAACACAACAACAAGGAAGGGAGCTGGAAGAACGCGAAAAGGAGAAAGTGGTAAGCACTTGCTATTGGTGTACGGACAGTAAGTCTCAGCTCTCATATGTTAAATGCAAGAAGTTCACATGTCTGCAAAGTCATTTGTAGAGAGCGCCTGCAGTAACAATGTCCGGCTCCATGGCTAAATGGTTAGCGTGCTGGCCTTTGCCCACAGGGGTCCCGGGTTCGATTCCAGGCAGGGTCGGGAATTTTAACCTTAATTGGTTAATTTCGCTGGCACGGGGGCTGGGTGTATGTTTCGTCTTCATTATCATTTCATCCTCATCACGACGCGCAGGTCGCCTATGGGAGTCGAATGAAAAGACCTGCATCTGGCGAGCCGAACTTGTCCTCGGACACTCCCGGCACTAAAAGCCATACGCCATTTTTCTTTTCACAGTAACAATTCTGAAATCGTTTCACTCTTTACCTTGTTCTCACTGATATTTACTGTTATCTGATGTCCGTAGGAGTGAAAAGTGTGAGAGACTAAATTGCAGACGCAGTGTGACACTGTATTTGTAGAAACGTATGCATGATATTTAGCGGTGTAGATTAGCAATTTTATTCTGTAAATGATAAATATAGTAGTAATAATAAACCATAACAAAATATTTCTAAAGTCCATATGAATACGTCATTTTTATATCCTGACCCGTAGTCCATAAGAAGGGGGGTGCACCATGTGGGTCTGAGAGTAGCAATGGCGCTGGCAAGGGATACCTAGCCCCATCTACAGAGGGATCAACTCTAGAACACAAGGTAACTTGTAACAAGTAGGCTACTCACCAGCTCCTTCACCATCAAGTTTTCGCTTCAGTTTTCTTCCAACTGTACTCTTCCGTTTCTCAGCAACGATCGCTCTTTGTTGTATCTGACACATTGTTTTGTTACAGAAATATTTAGAGAATACGGTAATTCTGATGCTGTTTATTTGGTAATAAGTCCCTCGATGTTGTTTTCCTGGTATGAAGACGCTACAAAATGAATTCCTTATGAAATGTTCGATATCAAAATCATCGCAACTCGTAGGTGATGACAAATTGACTCACTTCTTGAACTTTATTTTCCTGTCTTTCCCTATGCATGGGGACGTAGACTGATCCTTTCCCTCAATACGTTCATTCTTTCTGTTCATTCTCTTGAGCGGACTCTATGTCATGCCACCTATACTACCTGAGCTTTCATTTCAGCTTCCAGAGCTTGTGTAGATGTCTGCAGTAGTGTAAATTTGGGAGTTCTGACGCCACCACCACCTCCGGCCCACTGTACGAGGCCTCCATCTCATTGACTGTGCTGACTTAACCTCACATGACCTCACTAGAGGGGCTTGACCTTACAAACCTCGTTCTCGACCCTGGGCTTAATGGCCTAAGACCCAAGTTCGATGCAAAAAGGTGCAAGCTTAACCTAACAGCCACTGTGATTATGGTTAAGAGGGGAGCTTAACCTAACAGGCATGACGTGTCCAGACTTAAACTCGCAGATCCCTGGTTCGACTCCAGACCTAAGGGTGTTAACCGTACAGAGCCTAGTTCGATGCCTATGAGTACAAGCTTTACAATAAGAGACTCAAAGCTCAACACACGCGCTATCCGCATAAGAGAATAAGATTAACCTAACAGACTTCAAGTTCGATACCCGGGCTAACTGCAAGCTTAAGGTTACGCTGACCACGCGTTAAACTAACTTAACGTCCCAGAACTTGGAACTGAACGTGGAACTAGATGGCGGCTATAAGACTTAATGCATGTGTTTTATACATAGGGGGCGTAACATTGGAAAGTGATTTAGTGGAGCTTTGAGCTGAATTTGGAACTGGATGGCGGCTATAAGACTTAATGTATGTGCTTTATACATAGGAGGCGTAACACTGGAAAGTGATTCAGTGTTGCTTGGATCTGAACTTCGAAAATTTTGGTGGCTCTAAGGCTCAATAAATTTGTATAATTCATAGGGGCGTAATATCGGAAGGTTACTTTGGGGCTCAGATCTGAACTAAGAACAAGACGGCAGCTGCACATGGACTAGGTGGATTGTGTAATATTTAATACATGTACTTTATTGATAGTGGGTGTAACAACGGGAAACACCTTTGGGGCTCGAAGCTGAGCAACTGTATAATTACTCCTCCTCCTCATTTACTTAGACTTCCTCCTCATAGTTTTAGACATCCTCAACCTCCTCCTTCTCATCATAGATTTAATAGCGTATGACTATCTCCCCTCCTTCTCATAGATATAACCACCTCCTCCTCATAGACATAGACATCCTCCTCATAGACTTAGACTTCCTACTCCTCCTGCTCATCATCACCACAGAATAGCGTATGACTATCTCCTCGTCTTCCTCCTGAGTGCAAGCTTAACCTAACTGGGCTGAGCATGTAACATAATAAGGCCATACGGTTGTTGACACGCAGTGATCACGTGGTCATGGATATGCATCTTTAGACTTGTTCGCTATTAGGCCCTCTCTCCTGCAAATTCATGTCTTTGTATGTGCTATCAGTAGACATTGTTTTATTAAGTCGACAAGATACTGTAACATAGAGGTGATCGCTTTGAAGTTCATCATGACAAGGACATTGGCAGTTGATGTTCAAGGCTTTAAAGTGAACGGAAACAAATTCGTGTTCAGAGAGATGGCTGTGTTGATCTGCACCGTGTTGTGGGCACCAAACGTCGTGAGTTTAGTATTTAGCCCAACATCTTCTTACTGCTTGCAGATGGATGAAGATAAAAGGCAAACCCTATGGGTGAAAAAACATTTAGGACTTCGGTGGGAAGAAGAAGTAATTCCATAGCGCTTTCTACCTATGATAATGAACGGTTATTTGTCCTAAGAGCCGATTTCTTTTTTCTACTGGTTGTGAAAAGAAGGAATGGTTGCCTTAGTGAATTGATCTTCATGTATGAATTAGGATGTCCACCATTTTAAACTCTTGTCAAGGAGCATAGTGGAGAAACATTTAAACAGTCTTCACGACATGTGTGCATGCTTTCGATTGGTTGTGTCGCAGTACATTCGCGGAGGTGAACAACATCTGTAAACAGCAGTGTCGAAATGACAACAGTGTGAAATAAACATTTGAGGAGTAAAGACATTCTGTCATTTCTATCTGATACTAAGTGTAACGAAGTTGGAAAGGGAACCGTAAAGCTTTGTGCTAGCAGAAGGAAACTAAACACTTTTACTGAAGAAGTGTTGAATGCATTACCAAATGCATTTTTGGTCAATGTAGCTGCCAATACTGTAAAGAAGATCTGGGATAAGCTGCCTCGTGAGTGAACTCAAGATCCTGTTTTGTTAGAGATTCAAAAGTGTAGTTTACATCACGAATATGCGAGACTTTCAGTGAGACAGTGCCGTACATGTTAAAACAAACGACTTGACTTCGCTTGTAAACACTTCTCATAATTGCAAGCAAAGGTGAAGAAACGTGCTGGGAGAAATGTGAGGAAGCATGCTGGGCATGGACTCATCAATAAGGTGATTGATCTCCTCACTTTTGAGCTTCATTTTCCTAGTTACCATACTGTGGCCCCCGAACTCGACTTGACGTCTCCTTACCACGCGGTGATCCTGGTATTAATATGTTAGATGCTGCCTGCAAAGAGCATGGCATTGCTTATCGTCCAAATCAACATGAAATAAGACGTGTAACTGCTGAAAATCTGCTTCGTAAAATTATGGAGCGTGTGACGTCACCTAATGTTACAGTTGCTGAGAAGATAGCAGCACTTGTCTTTGCCAGGGCAATGAAAGGGAAACTGTTGCAGGGTGGAGGTCTTAAAAGACAAAAACGGCACAGAAATATCTAAGGACTAAACAGGTTTACTTCGTGAATGAAGAAATTGTACATACACGCTGAAATAAGTAACATTCGTAAAACATTGTGCACGTGTTGCTTGATTACTCTTTTAACTTCTCTCTTGTCCAGCACTATTCCAAATCCTAACTTAACTAGTAGTAGTGGTGTTGACAAACGAGTTTATGCAATCTTAACTAGTAGTAGTAATGTTAACTAATAAGTTTATGAAATGTAAGGAGGAGAGGGAGAGGTTCTAGAGAAAAAAGAATATTAAACTAACGTTTTAAAATCCATCCTCTTTATTAATCCACGAATTGAGTGTGTTATTGAAACCAAGCCATTAGACATACAGTTTATTACCGCGACAACGAATAACACGTTCTATTAAATAATAATTAGGATGTTTCGTTTCCTGAAGCTCATCTATGTAGAATCCTCCTTTGGTAGGCTGTCGTGAAAGATCGTGAAGTTAATAGACCACTGGATTAGTAAGCTTAACTCTGCATATTTGAACATTTTCTGTGCTCCAGTCATGGGCGTATGCTTTTGCGAAAACTGACTTATGTTTGCTGATGGGAACATAATCACATAATCACCTTTTTTGATAGCGATGGCGATGTGGATCAGCTGTTTTGATTATGAGATGAATAGAGTTTAACCGTTGTGTATTGTTGGTAACAAGACGTGGCTTTGTGCTGATTGTGCGATGAGGCGTATCGTTGTAAGTAGATACATGTCTAGGTAGGAGATCAATCCATCGATAAGAGCCTTGAGGTGTAAATTCTCGCCACATCACAGTCTTCAGCGTCCGGTTAAAGCGCTCCACAAGGCTAGCTTTGAGATTGTTGTACGTATAATTGTGATGAATGCCGATTGACTTGAGATAAGTAGAAGAAGCGTTGCTGTAAAACTCTTTACCATGGTCAGCTTGGAGAAGCCGTGGGCAGCATTTTGATTGTTGAACCATACGTTGAAAGGCGTCTTTGACTTGAGCTGCTGTCTTAGAACGCACCGGTTGTAGGAAAGCGAGCTCAGAGTAAACATCGATGCCAGTAGGTAGATACTTATACTGTTTACTGCTAGAGGCTTACGGAATCATTTCTACTAAGTCATCCTTTCCACATGTGAAGACACGTCTGCGACGGTAGGCGCGACGAGCTGGTTTATGTAACTCGTGTGCGATACTTAGTTTTACAGGCGAGGTCTTGCTTTGAGGAGCCATTACTCGATAATACCAGCATGACGTAATTCCTCTTCTACTTCTTGAATCTCTAATTCATGACCTGTGTGACCGGCATCTTGAGAAGTTGCATAGGTTGTACGAGTAAGTTAGGGTGTTCCAGTAAATTAGGCCTACATGGGGTAACAGAGGCTTGTAGTCAACATTAGGACCACGTGCACACAGTTGATTCGAAAGAAACGGCTTAGATATAAAATCGCGAAACTTGCGACTCTTATTTGCATTTACAGCTTATGTCCCCATTTAATTACGTCGAGTAGTGTTGGTAGCAAAAAGCATTTAGATAATCTTGCAAAATTATATTTTTGTCAGGTATCCGAGGAAAAAAGGAGTTCTAAAAGACCTCTAGTAGTTTTATAAGTTACACAATTTACAATGAAAGTGTTAGCATTAATTTTTACATTTGCATTACCTTTCCGAAAACAGTCGTTTTCATAGCAAATACCGTAGGTTGTGTCGGTTTGCCCTGTAAGGAATTATTTTTGTATTAGGTGCAAAAGGTGAGCCGTAGGTGTTTTGAATAAAAGTCTCTAACTGATTATGATACTCCGGTGTGATTAGCACCTCAGGCAAGGAAGGTAAATTGTGTTTTGATGTATTAGGTGTTTCAGCAACAACGTCTCTAGTTAAAACGTAACTCGCTTGCGTGGTAAAGAGACGTCAAGATCATCATCTTCGTCCTCCTCTTCCTCATTCTTACCCTGCTTCTCTTCATCCTCATCTTGCTTCTCTTCTTTTTTCTTTTTCTTCTTAGTCTTCAGGCTTCTCTTCTGGCTTCTCGTCTGGCTTCTCGTTGTTTTTAGATATTTGCATAGTACCACAACTTGATTCAGACTGAGACGATGACGCAGAATTAAAAATTACTTTTAGTGTTGCACGGAATTGCGTTTTTAAAATGAAATCAGTGTCTGGTTGAATACGTTTAAGCTCTTTAAATTTACGTCGAATATTGTTTGGCGCATGGATAATAGGCTGAGTAATCTCTTAACTTGGTATGGACATGATGTCGGTTTTAGATCAAGTGCAGTGTGTAGCCGCTGTCTTGATGTTTATAAAATGATAAAAGTCCATGCGATACCGTCCGCGATGATTATTACTCTCTTTATCAATAACTAAAAAGCCGTAACGTTGCGATGACCAACATGTAGCGCACAGTCGTTTAAAGTCATTTAATGTAATATCAGTGTTAACATGATCGTCATACACATGATGTCGCATGGTGAGTTCATCTTGTCGATAAAAGCACAATAATATGAGCGTTGTCACGTATCAACTGTCTAGGTACACGACAATAGGTTTGACATAAATAAAAAAATCTACATATTTATGACGTCTTTTACTAATGTATACACCAAAAACATCCTGCCGTTCTCTAGTGACATCGTCAAAGATCATAAGGGAATTTGATAGCACATCACCTGGTGGCAATACTTGCTCACGCGCATTTAATTGATAAAATCTCAAAATAGCTTTTACGAGATCTTGCATAATAAGTTGTAGAGCAGTAAACAATGGTTGATAGAGTGATTTTGCGAAAATGTTAATGTAAATAAAATGTTGTTTAAAGAGGTAATAAGTGTAAGTAAAGTATTTGTCTTGCAGAATCCTGATGGTGCAGTTATGAACATCGAACTGTAGAAGGAAATAATGCTCCATGACGACTTTGCGTAGTTGTAGCCAAACTCGGTAGGAGATGTCACACTATGTCACTGACAGGTACGGTAATGTGTCTTGCTGCTTTATAATCTTCATACTGACTGAATAAAGAAGTGGCACATCACAAGAATACAGCACGAATGACGTAACAACAAGTAACTATCAGCTCATAAATCGCTGTTGGCAATAGAAGTCGTGCCGAGAATGGTGAAACAAAGGTATCCTGATATTATGAAGAATAAAACTGAGAATGTTGGATGGACATAAGTTGTAAAGGCTGCGGGAAAATCTACTCGAGGAGAATACAATCCACGAGTTCGTATTACTAAAGCACTACGTGCAGCTAGAGCGAGAAATTCTCGTAAGAGTAAAGCAATGTTTAGCAATCGCGCTCGAATTATTCCTGTACCGAAACGAGGCGAATTCCTTTCAGGGCTGTTTTCTGGACTGGTGGCTTTAGGATCCCTGCTATGTGGTGCCAGTGCTATAGCAAGATCTGTTAAGGCTGTGAAAGACGTGAGGCAGAAATTGAAAGAATGTGACCGTCATAATAAGAAGATAGAAGCCATTGCAATGCGAGGTAAATGTTTGCACATACGCTAGCGCCGTACAGGATAGGTGTTGGTATCTACATATAGCCATATAACGCCTACTGAATGCACTGCCACATCGAGCTCAGTCCCAACGTATGCTAATCAACAAGGAATTCACGATTTTCGCTGTGTGTATATGCGAGATCAGCTACCAGCATGCCCTAACGGAACCTTGAGATTGCTGTAATCAACTTAGATGACAGTCGTGGGCCCGGAACTCATTAGGTTGCCTTCGTGAAACATAACTCTAAATTGTGGTATTTCGATAGTAATGGAGACTCACCCGCTCCATCTGAGCTTATACAATATTTCGGAAGCAGTTTAGACATTGTTTACAATAAAGGCGTGTGCAAAAATTCAATAGACGCATGTGTGTGCGATAAAGTCCAATGTTCTCGTATTAAACCCAGACTGAAGACGAAAGGCATTAGTGTGCACATGATGATAATCGTTGCAAGAACGTTTACTGTACGTGGAGAAGGACTTTAAACAACTGACTATTTTAAACCACCGATTGAACTCAATCATCGGCTACATAGTCTTGGGCTAGTATCATCCGAAAGCTACATCTATAACGTGCGAGATGGCGGAAACAAGTTCTACTACGACGAGTACATCCTAACCGTACCGTCAGGCACTTATTCATGAATATATTGAAAGTGTGTTGATTGAACCGTTTGGTGATGGGAGTTTTAGTAACTGTTACGGGGATACCGTGGTTTACAGAGCTGAAAGAAGGTGCAGGTATGAAAGGGTGGATATAAGAAAATCGAAAGATTGATTTAAA
The DNA here is from genome assembly GCF_040414725.1 of Anabrus simplex. NCBI lineage: Eukaryota > Metazoa > Arthropoda > Insecta > Orthoptera > Tettigoniidae > Anabrus > Anabrus simplex. The sequence continues at coordinate 41,773,168 of NC_090279.1, forward strand.
ACTTTAAAATTGGCAGTTTTATTTCATTCCATGACCTTTCCTTTTTTAAATCTTTGATATTTATACTTTGCTGAGCAAATAACAGCAGACCAGAACGAGGCTAGCTCGTAATCTTGCGTGACAAAATTGACAAAAAAAAAACCTGTTTTCAACATGAGCTTGACGCTTCCATGCCGAACTAAACTATTGCGGCGTGTTAACCGTGCGTTTAGAGTCGCGGGAGGTAGTGTGTTCGAACCCCACTGTCGGCAGCCATGAAGATGGGTTTATTTTGCGTGACTCCCCTTTTCATATAAGGCTAATACAGAGTCTGTACCTGAATTAAAGCTACGGCTATTTCCTTATCAAGCCTACGCCTTTCCTATCCCAGCGTCGCCAAAAACCCATTTGTGTTGCTACGACGTAAAGCACATAATAACTTGACAAGGCAAAATTGCTAACTATATATTGAAAGAGTTCACTAAAAACAGACTGGACCCATTTGCTGCATGTTTGTTGTATTCTTTCCGGAATTACTTGCCGGATAATCATGAGACGTTGATAGGTTTCTAATATCAAGCAACTATGGGTGATCATAAAACCAAATCATTAAATGATCACTCCAGCAACTGCAGGGGAGACTTACCCTAACCCGCAATACGCTCCGCAGTCAGCAGGTTGCTAAGCGGCTAGCACTGTCATTAATATTTTGATATGAGATTTTCATCCTCTGTAATGCCATTGCATGCAGCCAGAGAGTACACACTTCCTCTCATCACGGAAGAGTACTATTCCCTGCTAGACAGTTCTGCTTGGACCAGCGTTCGTGCAAGTCAGGGCAGCTGGAGTGCTCTCAAACTGTGTGTACGGCCTAACGGGTCTGTTATTACTTGTGTGTGACTACCTGATAAACTCTTGACAGTGGTGACAGATTGGGTTGTTCAAGACATCAATGTGTTCGTAGTTAAAAGATCATGATAGTTGAAAGGAAGAACACGACTGTGATCAACTTCACCGAAAGAGACACGCGCCGACCAGCCCCATACCAAGTGCATGACTGGATTTTCGACACCTTGCATCTACATGAAAGTGACATCGAGATGTTCCAACTTAATCCTATATCGCGGCAAGTGTATATAAAATGCAAGAAGCGGGAAACAACTGAAAGACTGCTACAGGATTATGCAGGTGAGCACTCTTTCTTACTCAGTAATGGATTTCGTAGCAAAGTGAATATTGATTCTGCGGGTCTTGGTACAAAGTTGGTGCGAATTTTTAATCTTCCGATGGAGGTACCACATAGAATAATTGTGGAACAAATTAGTAAATATTGGCCCATGTTTTAGATTCAGGATGAAACATGGACCTCATGTTTCCGGTACAAGGTTCATAATGGTGAACGAGCAATTCGATTAATGTTAAAGCAACATATATCGTCTATTGGTGGGCATAAAGCCCTGATCAGTTACGAAAATCAGCCTACTACTTGTTCGTCTTGTAATGCAGTGGGCCACTTACGGGGTTAATGCCCACGACGTAAACAACCTGTCCAGCAAACCGAACATCCTGCTAGTCCCACCTGGGCGACCTTGGCGAGTGGGAAACTGCCGACACAGCGCATTCCACTGCAAGTTACGCAGTTGACTTCTGAAGACAACTCACACAGTCCGACACCCAGTGAATTACACGAAGCCACACTGAAAACACATAATGATCACCTGTACACTATGCCGGCCACTTTTGCGGCGCATAGGGAGACAGAGATATTAGGTCAAAAGGTGGGGGATCAGATAATTGAGAACGACAATTGTGATAATAATAATCAAATACCGCAACCGGAAAGGCTACCTACGATCGTGTCAGATGCATTATTGCCAGCACAACTACCCCAAGAAGCAAATCATTATCAGTTACAACCTCCAATAAATCAGAATATGGAAACAGTGGGCGGATATGTGTTGACACCAGAATCATGCAAATAGGGAAGATCATAATATATATCACCGACCTTCGAAAACGAGAGACGCCCGTCGGTAGAAGAAATGGAAATTACGGAAACAAAACTACCTCAAGTTAGGCACAGGGATCCTGGGTTAAAGCGGCCGGTAGATGTACTGGCAAAAGGAAAGGTACCAACATTGTCAAACATGTTACAAATAAATAACTTCAGCACTCGTCTCCATATGCAAACTAATTATTAAGATTGGCGCTGTGTTATTTTCCTTTACCATTCTATTTCTTCATTACGTAGCATCACTTAATGTAATTTGCCTGAGAAGTCATGGCAAACAGGTACCATTACAATAATTTATTAGAGATTATGACATCGATATCTTCTTCCTACAAGAAGTTAAGGTCTTTATTTTGCCTTACCTTAGGAACAATTACCAATATATTGCCAATCCTGGGGAAGACTTCAGAGGTACAGCAATTATTTACTGATCAGGATTACACATGAAACTTTGTGAAAAACACTCTAGTAGGAGGATCACATCGATATTAACAGAAGATAGCACACTGTATATAAACATCTACCTGCACTCTGGAACACATTGTCGTCACGAGCGAGAGGAATTTCTGACCACACAACTACCATTCCTTTTACGACATAACTCCAAAGACTTAATTTTCGGTGGGGATTTTATTTGTGTTTTACGGGCAAAAGACCAGAGAGGAGAATTCAGCCCTCCTCCAGCGCTTGAAAGGATATGTCAGGACTTAGAGCTTCGTGGTGGATGGGAAAGTAAACACGACAATTTCTTACAATTTACATTTTTCCGAGGAGCATCGGCTTCTAGAATTGACAGAGACCTAGCACCGCACGTACATGACATCAGTGCTCAATAATACTCTTCAGTGATCATCACGCTGTCCTACTGAAGATTCGTACCACTAGGAGAAAACCTGTTATCGGGAAGTGATATTGGAAACTAATTAATACGTTCCTTGATGACGAGCAAGTGAAACAGAACTTTCAACGGATGTGGTCGAATATGCTCAGTCGTCTCATCCAACAGGGTGCTTTAACTGTACACAAATGGTTGCATAAGCTTAAACTGGCGATTCAAACCTTCTTTAAGAAACATGCAGCAGAAAAGCAAGCAACAGACGGAAAACTCTGCACTCTTACTACACTATACTAACTGTCCTTATGGTGCGTCAACAAGCAGGTTACAACGTAAACTGTCACATAGCCGCAGTTAAACGAAGAACAACAGGCATTCAGGAGAACATCCTACACAGTTCTTTAGTTCGTTCGTGTTCTAATTCACCCTTAGCATAAGAAAAACTCAGCTTTTTCATATAGCCCATGAAAAAAGAAACGGGGAGAGCAAAATAATATCTACTCTTCATACAAATGACAACAGACGACTTTTATCTACTAAAGACTGTCTAAATGAAACTGAGAAATACTTTAGAGAAACGTTCCGGGACTGTGTGAAATCCCCGCTAGTTCAAACGACCATTCTGTCTTTCTCCGAACAACAACTCAATGATAATGACAGGCAGCAGATCCTCCGTCCAACAGAAGAAATTGAACTATTCGAGACCCTACGAACGGCCAGTAACACATCAGCTCCAGGCCCTGATGGTCTGACTTATTTTTTTCTACAAAAAGTACTGGATCATCACGAAAACAACGCTTTTAACACTGATGCAAATATTGTTCGCTAATCTACAAGATTGCACAGGCGCTAATGAAGGAATTATAATCATTATACACAAAGACTCCGTACCACGAACTGTATCGGATTTCCGCCCGATAATACTCCTCAACACCGATTACAAACTCTTCATGGAAACACTGGCGAAAAGAATACGACCCTACCTTAATAACATCATGAAAGTAGGGCAAACATGTGCTATTCCCGACAGGAAAAGAAACCACTTCCTACAAGCAGTAGGAAATGCAGTGTTACATTTTGAAGCAGAACCAACTGAAATGGCCGCGATATTAAACCTGGACTTCTGAAAAGCTTTCGACAGAGTGCATCATGGGTACTTGTTAACAGTGCTGCAACGCTTGCGTCTCCTAACCGCAATATGCATTCTTATTCGAACCCTTTATAGTTCGGCGCATTCTCGAATACTTCGTAATGGACACTTTTCCAGACCAATTCCAATTAAAACAAGGATGTCCCCTATCAATGACTCGTTTTGCTTTAAGTACTGACCCCTTTATTTGGGAAGTCCACTTTGTAATGTGCACGATTCCCAACCCTCAGAGCCTGTTTACGGTTGCAGCCTATGCTGATGACGTCACTATATTACTGCAGACACAGTTGAAGAGTTCATTACGCGTTTTCCTTCTTATTCAAATCCTAGCCGAAATATTCTTTCTGTAATGTGTTCCTTGGTTCAATACCCTCAGAGATTTTCTTGCTTTTTGAAAAATATCCGCACCGAAGGCTTAAGTTAAACTCTGCATAGACTCACATTAGCGCTCGTAGTGGTAGCAAAAGGCAAACTGCTAATCTAATCGACCGGATAACGATGATTAAACAAAGCGTTGCAGTTTGTAGAAATACATATAGAATATATTCTCATAATTTGTTGTGATATTTTATTTACTTAAAATTCGTACGTCATATTTCTGGGATGATTTCAGCATCGAGTTGCTTGCCTGAAGGCCCAGAACTGTGGATATTCCTCTGTTTTCTTCTTGCGTTATGCCAGATGTAGAAGCACATTTGCTCATTATTGCCAATGTGTTCATAAAACATCCCTGCACACTTTTACTCATACCCCATCTGTCTTAAGATATGAAACATATGACACCATTTTAAACGTCCCATTATCAGGATCACCTGTTTATTATCAACATGTGATGTTCTCTTACCTCTGCTGCCAAGAGACCAATATTCCTTCAATAATCATTCTCGTACGTTTTCACGAAGTCTCTCTTTACACTTTGCTCGACAGTGGTTCCATTAGTCTGGCTATAAAATGGTATAAGATTTTCCCTTTGCGCTGTTTTGAACCTGAGAACAGCATTCCTCTGGCGAGAAACATGATGGAAACATTAACATCTTTTCCACTTGAGCTTCCCACTTACACAGCCAGATAATCTGAATCGTTTCCCTGTTGTCATTCACTTCTTCATCTAACTGTTGAATGACTAACTATTCAGTGTCGCTAACCATACAGTTTAGGGACCCTACTTTCCGATACGACGTGTGGCACGTTGGCACTACACAGTCATGATTTATTTCCTGAATTGTCAGAATTACGTATTGCCACTGCAGTCACCAGTCTTACATTTGCGAGTTTAATTTTAAATCTGTTTGGCCAATACCAGGTGGCATTTGATAACGTAGCTTGTGTGAACGCAGCATTTTATTAATTTTGGTTTTATTTCGTCCAATGCTTACGTACAGAATTCAATTAGGATGTCTGAGGAGAACGAAATGTCATCAAGAACTCCTACGAAATGAAAGCAACATTACCTCGATCAAAAAATTTACTTCCGACATTGCTACGGGGTATTGAAGGAGGAAGGCGGTGAGTTGTCACTCGTAGTGATGTGGACCTTATGACAGGAGTTTCACAATTAACTGGGGCAGGTGTTAATTTTAATTTTATTTTTATTTTTATGGTAATTTTCTGATAATGAGAATCATTTGAAAAGGGAAAATATTTCGTTATGAACCTAACCTAAAATGTCTTTTGTATTCTTATTGACTTACGGCATATATGCATGTAATATATTTTCCCATGTGTATTATTACAGTGAGGTTTCATTTAGATTCCTATTGTGTTTATTGGGTAACATCTGCCACCTGGGCGACTGTCCTAAATGCTTCCAGTAATGATGGGTGGTTTGCACACCATTTGCAGTGGTGAAATCCTCCACTCTCTTGTAAATCAATAGTTTCAGATTGCAACTGAAGAGCACTCTGTATATTGTCACAGCAAGCTGCTTCTGAGATCTGGTAGCTAGGAAGGCTGCTGCCGCTGCTGTACCATATGTTACAGTTGTCAGTTCGTAGTTAGAGTGTGGGGTCTAGGAGATTCCCTCAGGATAATCCGCTGAACCTTCCTATCATCTGCATGAACCATGACTTACCGCTACATATCAGTAATATCTGCAGTGAAGGCAAAGGTATGCATTATAAATCTTAGAATAATAGTGTAAATATCATCTTGTATTGTCGTTCCCACCATCAATATATCATTCAATGAAATATTGTTAGAAGGTTTAACATGCGCATTATATACAACCCTCGCTTTTGTAGTTCAGCTACTAATAGAAACAGACTTTCAACGTATTAGGTCGTGTTACGTACATGTAGTACGTGTTGAAGAGATGTTAAGTACAGAACAAAAATGGCCAGCCGGACACCAGTGGGATCCGAACCCACAACCTCCCGATTTCACGTCGGTTGCTCTACCAATTGAGCTATGGTGGCCTAGGCCATCTTTGTTCTACTAAGCTCAAAACTGGATGATGGGGTAGATAAAAGCTTCCACCTTCATTCCCTGTCGTTAACCATATGCTCCATGGACTCATACCCGTGAAGAAGGTTACAGTACTCGTGCTGAAGTGAGGGCTCCCATCTGAAAAATCGTTCTAGTTGAGTTAGTCTTCACGTTTGAAGGAGTTTCCCAGAACCTCAAGTTTCTGCTTGAGGGACCTAAAGCATCCCTAGTGGTATTCTCTGTAAAGTGCCTTTCTGTGGCTCTCTCTTCTCTTGTCATGACTGTGGACATAAACTCCTCTGCTTTCCAGAACTGCTGTAACTGGGTGTCTAACCTGTCCTGTGACTTCAAGGAACATGTGATTAGAGTAAAACACTATTCTCTTCCCTCTGATGATAGTGTCCAGCAATAATCCATCATAGTTCAGTGTCTTAAAGAGTAGGATAATCTGGTGATCGAGTTCTGTGACCAAGTTTCAATAATGAAAAGAAATGTTCTGCGGCTATTAAAACTCAATGTCACCTGGCGGGAAGAACTTGGGGTCAGCGAGCTTCAAGTCAGGGAGCAAGTTCCAATGTTCATGATGAATGTAGAGCTAACCAATCTATCCCACCAAGTGCCAAGTTATGGATAGTGGAAGCCTTTACCTATCACCCTTCCAATGGCGGACATGATTTTGCTTTATGCTTTCAAAATACATGTTTATTATGTTTGTTTATTCATACTCCCTGCTTTGTAATTCAGTGACTATGGAATGGCTCTTGATGTTGTAAATTACCTATATTGATCTTTATTGAATACTTTTGTTGTTGTTGTTGTTGTTATTATTATTACTAAACATCTATTAAAATGTAAATAAACTAATATTTAATATAGTAACTTATATTTAATATAGTAAATTATGCTTATCTTTTTGGATTCATTTATTTTATTGTATATAGTTATTGCTATGACATTATGACTTCTTTATGATGTAGATGCAACATAAAAGTATTTCTTCCCAAATAGATTTGTTATACACCCCCTTTGGGTGAGGCACGCAGACGAAGAATACACCCACGGTATACCCTACCTGTTGTAAGAGGCGACTATAAGGGGCGACCAAGGGATGTTAGTGTTAGAGCCATGAAACTAATTGCGGTTAGTACCATCGTGCGGGGAACTCCATGGGTCGCCTTTACTTGCGAATAGTACCACTATGATAGGTACACAATAGGTTTGTGATTAGTAGCAACATAAGGTGAGTCTGTATGGGTTTTCCGGTACCCGTGATTAGTACCATTGTGAGAAACACCACAGGTCTAGGCGTTGTCTGTGATTAGTACCACTATATCAGCGACACCGCGGGTCTGCGTTGCCTGTAATTAGTACCCACTATATGAAGAACACCACGGGAATAACGGCACACTGATTAGTACACCTAGGACAGGAACACCATGGGTTTGCGTTGCCTATGCGTAGCGCCATAATGTGAGAAACACCATAGGTCCGCGTTACCTATGCGAAGTGTGTAGTACCACAATGTGTGGAACACCGTGAGTGATTAGTACAGCAACATGACAAATACTATGATTCTACTTTACTAGCGTTAAGTGTATTTATGAGGGGCCGTTGACCAGATTTTTAGACCCCTTTAGACAACAAGCACCCTCGATTCTGAATTGTACTTTAGAAGCAGTCCGTTGGTCAGTAATACTATCGTTTATGATAGTATCTGGGTGGGATCCACCGACTGTTTTAAATTCATATCCACACATTTATTCTTCATCATCACGCTTTGTATTCTGGTCAGTGGATGGTTATGAACTTTTAAATTCTCATTATATTTCGTCTCATTTCATAACACTAGGGACTGATGACCTAGATGTTAGGCCCCTTTAAACAAAATGAATCATCTGGTTTATTATACTTGCACTAATAAGACTAGAGACTAGGGAAGTATCTTTTATTACATTACATAATGTTCTTTCTTATATTTACCAGGTGGCTCTCGAACGCCGTACGTATAAATGCCCCGCGTGCACAAATGATGAATGGGAAGTCTACCAACTAATTTTCACAGGGGAATTACTGCCAGCGGGCAGGTTACATCAAAATAAGAAGTGATAAGAAACGGAGTGTCGTTCGCAGCATGTTACTCAGCGCTTCCGGTCTAATGCACCGCTTGCATTGGTAAACATCGTTTTCGACCGCATAGTTCTAGGCTGGTGTATGGTACAGCCGCACTATATTTGCTGTCTGCATATCAGCAATGGCTAGTGTGATTAGTAGCGACGAATGCACAGACAATATTTTAATGTGGACAATCTGGTCGGAATGCAACAGAAGCTCCAAACAGAAGTATGCCTTCTACACACTTACTTCACCGAACAGTATTAGTTTTTGTTTCATACAAGCAACACTTCCATCGAGTGAAATGTCTACACGTGTATAAATTAATAAGTTATTAGATTTCCTTTTCTTCATCTTTGGCGTGTCTACAAACAGTAGCGGCGATTAGGAGGTGGGGTGAAGAGGGACAGTCGCCCCACCACCCCAACTTTGTGGAGTAAACATTATATTTTTATTCCACATTAGCCATATGGAACTAGGAAGTATCTTAAAAGAGCTATTTGTAAAAACCTTGTTATCTTATCTGCTAATTCCTTCGTTTATTTTCTTTAATTATTAACATAATTATTGATGGAAATACAAACAAAATGCTGTTCGTCGCGGCTAACTAATTTGTATAGCACTACGGCAAGTAGTGGCCCCAGGAAACGACCTGAGGGAGTCTCTACGAACATCTTGAGACTCTGGCTAGAAACGGGGGTGTGATGCGAATATATGAACTCACCAAGAGAGTTCACTTAGCCTCTCACACCTTAATTCTCCAAATCCTACCTACGCGTGGTGCCCCTGTTAAGCTGAGCAACCCAGTGGAAGGTTGGGTTTACAACCCCAGCGGGAAACTGGGTCAGTGAGCCAACAGGAGTGGAGGACAGTGGAAGGCAACGGGAAACCACCACTGTAATTTTCCCAAGAAAACCACATGGCTTTGCTCAATTCAAAATATTCCGGAGTTTCAAGTTCCCTAGTCGGATCTCCGAGGGGAACTACGTTGAGAGAAGCCTCAAGAAATGTGCGATGCTGCAAGGAACAGTACTGTTTAGGAACTTGGAATGTAAGATCCATGTATCAAGGAAAGCTGGATATAGTCAAACGAGAAATGAAGAGACTGGGCATCGATATAGTGGGAATAAGCGAAGTGAGATGGACTGGTATTGGTGAATTTGCTACAGATGAGTACATGGTATACTATTCTGGACATGAAAACCAAACGGAAAAATGGAGTTGCCCTCATAGTTAGCAACAGGGTGCGTAACACTATAATGGGGTGCAATTTTAAAACTGATAGAATGATGTCTGTCGTTTTCAAGGCCAACCTTTTAACATCACAGTCATATAAATTTACGCACCAACCACTGAAGCTGAAGAGGAAGATATTGACCAGTTTTATGAAGACTTACGAGAATTGCTACAGTTAACACCAAAGGAGGATGTCGTCTTCATTATTGGCGACTGGAATGCCAAAGTAGGAAATCAAATTGTAGATGGAGTAACGGAAAAATTTGGCCTTGGCACAACAAATGAAGCTGGATAGAGACTCCTAGAATTCTGTCAAGACAACTCACTGGTCATTACCAACACACTGTTTCAATTGCCCAAACGACGCCTATACACCTGGACCTCGCCAGATGGTAAATGTCGGAATCAGATCGACTACATACTCTGTAGTCAAAGGGGGAGGAGTGCTGTACAGTCATCCAAAACAAGGCCTGGGGCTGATTGTGGATCAGATCACGAGCTCTTAATTTCCAAATTCCGGCTCAAATTAAAGAGGATGGACAGAGCTAAACCATCAAGCAGATATGACCTAAATAGCATACCTCTTGAATATACAGTAGGGGTTAGAAACCGATTTAATGGTTTAGATTTAAGAGATAGAGTTCCAGAAGAGCTATGGTCAGAAGTACGTTGTGTTGTTAAGGAGACAGCGGAAAAGCATATTCCCAAGAAAAAGAACAAGAACAAGGCCAAATGGTTATCGGGTGAAGCACTACAAATAGCAGAAGAAAGAAGGAATGAAAAAATCAAAGGGGAAAGATCGAAAATGTCTAAATTAAATGCAGAGTTTCAGGAACTATCTAGAAGAGATAAGAATGCCTTTTTGAATGAACAGTGCAAGGAAGTTGAGGAAAATAACAGACTGGGTAAGACAAGAGATCTTTACATAAGAATTGGAGACATCAGAGGAAAATTCCAGGCTAAGATTGAAATGATAAAAGATAAAAATGGAAAAGATCTTACTGAAGCAGAGGAGATCAAAGAAAGGTGGAGGGAATATGTAGGCAAATTGTATAGGAAAGATGGGAATACTCCTGATGATGAAGTTACTCTGTTGTCAGAGCCAGAACCAGATATCTTAGAAAGTGAGGTCAAGTGGGCCCTAGAAAGTATTGCAAACAATGAGGCAAGTGGTTACGATGGAATCCCAGCAGAACTGTTCAAAATCCTAGGAGAGGATGCTGTGAAAGTGCTACATTCAATATGTCAGCAAATATAGAAAACCCAGCACTGGCCAAAAGATTGGAAAATCTCAGTGTTCATCCCAATTCCAAAGAAGGGCAGCGCTAAAAAATGTTCAAACTACCGAACAATCGCACTTATATCGCATGCTAGTAAGGTTATGCTCAAGATCCTGCAAAATAGGCTTCGGCAGTATGTAGATCGAGAACTACCTGAAGAACAAGCCGGTTTCCGCAAAGGCAGAGGAACCAGAGATCAAATTGCTAATATTCGCTGGATTATGGAGAAAGCAAGAGAATTCCAGAAAGACCTATACTTATGCTTTATTGACTATGCTCAAGCCTTTGACTGTGTCGACCACAATAAATTGTGGCAAGTACTCAAGACTATGGGAGTACCAGATCATCTTATTTGCCTTATGAGAAATCTCTACTCTGATCAGGAAGCTACGGTGAGAACCCTGTATGGAACAACTGAATGGGTCAAGATAGAGAAAGGTGTACGTCAAGGCTGCATATTGTCACCTTACTTATTCAACTTATATGCAGAGTATGTGATGAGGAATGCCAAATTAGATGAAAAAGAAACTGGAGCTAAAATTGGTTGGATACATATAAATAACCTTAGATATGCTGATGACACCACCCTGTTGGCAGAAAGTGAAGAATAACTTAAGTATCTACTAATGAAGGTGAAAGAAGAAAGTGAAAAAGCTGGACTAAGATTGAATGTCAAGAAAACAAAGATCATGGCAACTAAACCTATCACCTCCTGGCATATAAATGGTGAAACAATGGAGGTTGTTCCTAGTTTCATCTACTTGGGCTCCAAAATAACTGCTGATGGCGATTGCAGCCATGAAATTAAGAGACGCTTGCTCCTTGGGAGGAAGGCAATGGTCAACCTTGACAACGTTTTCAAGAGTAGAGACGTAACTTTAAGAACGAAGATTCGTATAGTGAAGGCTATGGTCTTCCCAGTAGCAATGTACGGAAGCGAAACCTGGACAGTAAGAAAGGCTGAGCGCCGAAGAATAGATGCATTTGAACTATGGTGTTGGAGAAAACTCCTTAGAGTTCCGTGGACTGCGAAGAGATCTAATAAGTCCATATTACAGGAAATCAACCCAGGCTGTTCACTGGAAGGTCAAATACTCAGGCAAAAACTAAAGTACTTCGGTCATATCATGAGAAAAGATGTTTCACTGGAAAAGACCTTAATTCTGGGGAAGACTGATGGTAACAGGAGAAGAGGGCGACAACGGATGAGGTGGATTGATGACATCAAGGAAGCCACGGCTCTCAATTTAGAAAGACTTCGGAAAATAGTATACGACAGGAAGAAATGGCGCACTTTGGTCTATGGGGTCACGGAGAGTCGAAAGCGACTAAACGACTAACAACAACAACAACAACAACAACGGCAAGTAGTGGAGACTTTGCATGTGCTGTGATGAAGGGTAGTATGGGTACATAATTTTTTGCCGAGGTCGTGGCCACTGAGTTATAATTCACCCACTTGCTGCGCGCATTCATCAGTCTGGCAGTCTCTTTAGTGTCTGTTAGTTTCTTAGTGAGTATTCAAATACTAAATGATTTTAATTGCATAATCATGCCGTAATTCCATTTAATAATACCGAGCGAGGTGGCCGTGGGGTTACGGGCGCGCAGCTCTGAGCTTGCACGCGGGAGGTAGCACTGTCAGCAGCCCTGAAGATGGTTTTCCGTGGTTTCGCATGTTAACACCAGGCAAGTGCTGGGGCTGTACCTTATTTAAGGCCACGGTCGCTTCCTTTCCACGCGTAGCCCTTTCCTGTCTCATCGTCGCCATAAATCCTATAAATGTCGGTGCGACGTAAAGCCAATAGTAAAAAAGTGTTGAGTTATAATCGCATTTCAACGGGAGCTATTACCAACGTTCCTAAATTATTTCTTTGTGTTGTATTATTTATTAAGTAAATTCCCCGCAGTATGTTTGTGAGAGCTGGTGAAAATTTTATTAAACAGTATTGAATCAAAATTTCAAAAAAAAAAAAAAACTATTATTACGATTAAGCCAAGGGGTAGATTAATTACATTTGCATATAAAATAACATAATACAAACGAAATAATTTAGTCCGGTGAAAGTACAGTTGGTATTCTCTCGCGTTGAAATTAAAATTACAATTAAATATATCTTTTTTTTTACAATTGACTTTACGTCGCACCGACGCAGATAGAACTTGTGGCAAAGAAGGGGCCGTGGCCTTAATTAAGGTTCAGCCTCACCATTAGCCTGGTATGAAAATGGGAAACCACGGAAAACTATCTTCAGGGCTGTCGACAGTGGGATTCGAAACAAATATCTCCCGAGTGCAAGCTCAGAGCTGCGCGCCCGTAATCCCACGGCCAGCTCTCCCGGTATAATTACATAGATGTACGGCATGACTATGCAATTAAAAATCATTTAGTATTTGAATACGCACTAAGATACTAACAGACAATAAAGAAACTACCAGACTGACGAATGCGCGTGGCAAGCGGGTGAATTATAACTCATTGGCCTCGGCCTCGGCAAAAATATGTACCCCTACAGCACATGCCGTGTCTCCACTACTTGCCGTAGCCCCCTCCCCTAAACCCCATGACACTACAGCCTTTGAAGCGCCTTGGCCTACCAAGCGACCACTGCTTAGCCCGAAGTTCTGCAGATTACGAGGTGTCGTATGGTCAGAACGACGAATCCTGTCGGCTGTTATTCTTGGTTTTCGAGACCGGGGCCGCTACCTCACCGTCAGATAGCTCCTCAATTCTAATCACGTAGGCTGAGTGGACCTCGAACCAGCCCTCAGGTCCAGGTAAAAATCCCTGACCTGACCGGCAATCGAACCCGGGGCCTCCGGGTGAGAGGCACGCACGCTACCCTACACAACGGGGCCACTTGCCGTAGCGCTATACAATAAAGCAAAGATTTAGCATATAAGACAACAAGGTTTGTACAAATAGCTTTTCTAAAATGATTCCTAGTTCCAGCTGACTAAAGTGGAATAAAATGTAATATTTACTCTACAAAGTTGGGGTGGGAGCGACTGTCCCGCCGCTACTGTTTGTAGACACGCCAAAGATGCAGTAAATGGAATCTAATAACTTATTAATTTATACACATGTAGACATTCAACTCGAAATAAGAGCTGATTGTATGGAACAAAAACTAATACTGTTCGGCGAAATGTGAGTGTAGAAGGCGTACGTCCGTTTGGAGCTTCTTTGCACTCCGACTAGGTTGTTCAGTTAAAATAATGTCTGTGTATTCACCATTGCTATTCACAGTAGCCATTGCTGATATGCAGAAAATAAATATGGTGCGGCTGTACCATACACCACCCTAGAACTATGCGGTCAAAAACGATGTTTACTAATGCAAGGGGTGAATTAGACCGGGAACGCTGAGTAACATGCTGCGAGCGACACTCCGTTTCATATCTTTTGATATTCTGACGTAACCTGCCCGCTGTCAGGAGTTCCCCTGTGAAAATCAGTTCGTAGGCATCCCATTCTTCATTAGTGCATGCGGGGCATTTATAAGTAGAAAGTACGGCGTTCGAGAGCCACCTGGTATAACTGAAGAACTGAAGATCCATATACAGGTGTAAATGGTACAAATACAAACTGTGTAATTTGGGAGAGGTATTGCGCGTCACAAGAAACTGAGTGAATTGTCTGTGCAGTTCGATCACATTGCTGAGAGGTTGATTCGGGAGGTGGTGGTTTCGAAATCCTCAGTCAGTAGATCTGAAGTTCTTTTCCTTTCGTGGTAATCTCACTCTCACTTTTGGCTAATTCTGTGGCTGTACCTTTATTAAGGCGAAGATCGCTTCCTTTCATTTAAGTCCTAGCCCTCTTTCCTATCCCATTCTTGCCTTACAACTTGTCTTTAATCAGAGTACCCCCAGGGGCTCTGAACTTTGGAGCGTGGGTTGGCGACCACGGGGCCCTCAGCTGAGTCCTGGCATTCCTTCCACTTACTTGTGCCAGGCTCCTCACTTTCATCTATCCTATCCGACCTCCCTTGGTCAACTCTTGTTCTTTTCCGACCCCGACGCTATTAGGTTTGCGAGGGCTAGGGAGTCATTCATTTTCACGCCCTTCGTGGCCCTTGTCTTCCTTTGACCGATATCTTCATTTTTCGAAGTGTCGGACCCCTTCTTTTTTTCCTTCTGATTAGTGTTATATAGAGGATGGTTGCCTAGTTGTACTTCCTCTTAAAACAATAATCACCACCACCACCACCACCTTTAATCAGAGTGATTTAAGCCAATATATATAAAAATTAGGTAATTGTGTTTCACTCATTATTGCCCCTGTAGGTTTTCTGGGTTTCCCTAATGTGGGAAGCTCGAGATACACCAACTTGCAACCACACATACGTTTAAAATGTATCCCCCGTCCCCTAATGCTTATTAAAGAAAGAAGAAGACAACATCCAAACAAAAGGACCTACATGGCAAGTCCTTGAACTTATGGAAATTGCAATAAAATATACAATCTCGGTTTCTCTCCCTGCCCCTCCCTTTGAGAATACGGTTGTAGTAATGCGTACATCAAAATAAAGTCAGGAAATATTGAAATTTAATTTAAGTTGGCGAAGGAGAGAATGTCTGACTAGCTCGGGTTGGTGGGTTAGAGTCTGGCGGTATTTGAGGGTGCTCAAATACGACAGTCTCATGTCTGCAGAACTACAGGTAAGTAAAAGAATTCTTGCGGGACGCAATTTAGGCTCCTCGGCGTTTATGGAAACCATAGAAGTAGTTAGTAGAACTATTAAAATTATCAATCTCAATTCAGCAATGAGTCTGAAAGCTGACCTAATTTCCATCCTAATAGCTGAGCACATTAGTTCTCCTCTATGTTTCCTGGATAAGCTTGAGGATACAACCAGTCTGAAAACTGAGAATATGCCGAATAATCTCTCTTACTGGTTATTTAAGGGAGAAAGGAACTGAAAAAATTGAAAGAGAACCAGCTTGTTTTGTTCTAGATGATATCCGACAAGAGAATAACGTTACAAAAATGTTGCAAAGTTTGGGCTGGGAAGACTTGAGATAATGGAGACGAGCTGCTCGACTAAGTGGTATGTTCCGAGCTGTCAGCGGAGAGTTGGGGCGGAATGACATCGGTAGACGAATAAGTTTCAGTGGTGTCTTCAAAAGTAGGAAAGATTACAACATGGAGATTAAGCTGGAATTCAAGAGGTAAAATTGGGGCAAATGTTCGTTTATAGGATGGGGAGTGAGGGATTGGAATAACATACCACGGGAGATGTTCATTAAATTTCCAATTTATTAATAATCATTTAAGAAAAGGCTAGGAGAAAAACAGATAGGGAATTTGCTACCTAGGCAACTGCCCTAAATGCTGATCAGTAGTGATTGATTGATTTATTGATTGATTAATTGATCGATTCATTGAACGATTGATTGATTTATTGATTGACTGATTGATTGATTGATTGATTGATTGACTGATTTATTTATTTATTTATTTATTTATTTATTTATTTATTTATTTATTTATTTATTTATTTATTTATTTATTTATTTATTTATTTATTTATTTATTTATTTACCGATTAATTGAGCGGTTCATTGAACGATTGATTGATTGATTGATTGACTGATTGATTGACTGATTGATTGATTGATTGATTGATTGATTGATTGATTGATTGATTGATTGATTGATTGATTGATTGATTGATTGATTGATTGATTGATTGATATGTAAAATTAATTTGAGCAGGAGTGAGAATGTGTGTTTATTTCCTTAACCCTTTCATCGCCAACGTCCGATTGATCAGGCGTTCGATGTTCAGTCTAAAATCGCCAACATCCGATTGATCGGACGTTCCGGAAAATAATAAGTTCCAAGTTATTTATTCGTTTTAATAATGTATAATACATGTTTTTGACTAGTATTGGATTAAAAAAGACTACATACAACAAGTTAGGTTGAGGAACTTGGCTGCCGAGTAGCTTGGTGGCCGAGCGGCAATTCAGCTCCCGCGGGTGGGTAACGAACCCCTTACTATTTTACCGAAAAAAAAGGAACGCAACTGTTCCGTATTCAGAAAGATTAGTACTAGTCAAGGTGGTAAATGGACAAAGTCCAGATACATTTGTGAACAATGTAAGGAGGGTGTACAACCCTTTGTTCCTCCCTAAGCACATTTGCTAGAACACGTAATGAATATGTGTAAATATTATTAAATAATTTTTGTGTCATAATTTTACGGCAAAAATGAATTTTTGAGCTTTAAATCTGTGTGAAATAGACATTAGTAATCATTTTTACTTAAAACGAACCAGGAACTGCAGCATTTGCATATAATGTAGGATTAGAAAATTTCACGGTAATTTAATAATAATAATTTTAAAAAATATTGTAACTGTAATATTGTACATAAGGCCCTATATTTTTATATGTAGCATAGGGAACACCACCTCTCTAAAATAATGCAGATTTGATAGTAAAAATATTTTTTTCTGACCGGTTTTTGATCACGAAATAATCTATTTTTCAAAGAAAGGAAATATTTATTTGAATTATCACTTCATAAAATAAGCATTTATAAAATAAAGGTGCATTAATTTACGTCAATAAAATGCCCGAAGCATTACCTTCGAGAAAGAAAATGCCCATCCAATTTACATAAATTGAACAGAATTTATTACGAATAATTTACTGCAAGGTAAAAAGTGCTCATCAGGCCTTCGCGGTATAGGACATGGACACCGCGTATGAGGCTGGCGGTCAGATGCAGATATGGGTGAATACAAGATTGAGGCTACGGATTCGATCCCCGTATGATTTCCTCACTGAGCGCGGGAACTGGCTTAATTATGAATATCTTGATTTATTTCATCTTACATTATATCATTTAATGCTGTAAGAGAACGTTCATGATGGATGCATACCATGAGGTTAGTTTGTTATTGTTATGTCTGGTGATTTTAATATGTAACTTGTCATGTTGGCGGGAGTGATGATCCTTAAGAAAGAGATTCGGGCGGTGATATTTACTTTTTAATGTAGGGCCTTAAGTGGCCATTACTATAACTAGGGTGCTTGGTTGCGTCCTCACCCATATCTGCATCTGAAGGCTCAGTACTTGAGGGTAATATGAGCACATAATGAAGAAGGAAGACAATCTTCGAAGGTGCTAAAGAATGCCTCAAAATTGCCTCCGATACTCCAGACTTCGTGCCCTTCCACAAAATTGAGATAACGCACTGGTCACGGTCATTTTAGATTCAGGAAATATTATGCCCATCATTTTGATAGAATGACATTCGAATCTGTGGTACTGTTGTAAATTTTCTGAATATGTTTCATCTTTATAATTTGTTTCGACTAACTCTTCCCCCCTAGAAATGTTTGGATTTATCTATGCCAAAATTCGTATTTCAGAATTTACGTGGAAATCTATGTTTATTTGTTGCTAAAAGTTTGCCATGCCCTATGATATTAAAAGCAGATTTCCTGTCACATTCCTCTATGCACGATGTTCAAAGTAAATTCTGCACATTCCAATTTAGGAGTAATTTTCATATTCGGTACCTCTTTTGAAATGTAATTCTGTAGCATCTTCTATTATTTCGCCTCCCCAGAGTGAGATGTCGTTTGACCTTAGGCATCTACCTGAGGATCAGGCAAGTTGCATTCTTAAAATATCTCGGTCATTTTCCGACATATTTTCGGAAAATCTAGGTGTGACTGACTTAAGTGAATACAAGATTGAGGCTACGGATTCGATCCCCGTAAGATTTCCTCCCTACAGGTTTTCTCCGCCGAAAATGTAGGTCCTCAATTAAATCATTGACCAAATGCTGAGGGATGGTGTCATTTGACTCTCCAAGTCGGCGTATTCTGTAACCATTTTTCTGGTGTCGAAACATCCAGGTGGCTTCAGGCCAGTAATTGATTACAGGGCGTTAAATAGTAAGATTGTTCTACAAGCAGTACCCCCTTCCCGACTTGCATTCATGTTTCTCTTTGTTTCGGAAGGCTACGTTCTTCACCACCTTAGATCTCCACCAAGCCTATAATGAGATACGTCTTGTGGAAGAACCAAAACATCATCTGACTGCCTTCGCTACCGACTGGAATCTGTATGAATACAACCGCGTGCCTTTATCCTCACCATGGGCACGGTGGTTCTTATTAGGCAGCTAGATATGGCCTTCTGGGATATTAAATTAGTATATCTGTACCATTATCTACATTATCTATGTTGTTTTACTGAGACCTTTGAAGAACCCTTAACTCATCTAGATGAAGCTCTAAAACGCCTTCGTAATGCTGGACTGATGGTGAAGTTGTAAAATGTATCCTTTGATTAATCATCTGTGTTCTACTTGGGGGATATTGTGTCACCTGATGGAGTTTCAGTCGATCATTCCAGAACGCATGCAGTCCGTAACTTCAGGCCTTGTAATGATGCTAATGGGGTTGTTAGATTTCATTAAGATATTCATCTCCAACTTCGGCAATAGGGCGGCAGCCCTAAGCCGTCTCCGCAAGAAAGCTGTCAAGTTTGAATGGGGGCCGTTGCAGCAAGCAGCGTTAGAGGATCTGAAATTTGCTCTGGGTAACGCCCCGGTCTTGGCTATGCCAGATTTCTCCAAGAAGTTAATTGTACACACAGACGCTTCTCAATCCGCGGTCACTGCGGTTCTTCTTCAGGAATCTGAACTAGGATGGCGGCCAATGGCCAATGCGCCTAGAACCTTGCCACCTCAAGACGCCAAGTACGCTACGTACGCGTTAGAAGGACTGGTCTTCCCATTCCGCTTAGATATTTTTCGTCTTTACCTTGAGCATTTTAAATTTCAATGAGAGACTGACAATCATTCACTGAGGTGGGTTCTGTCTAGGCACCGTCGTACCGGGCGAACCGGATATGATCGTTTCACTTTTACGTGCGAGATATTCGGTGATCTGAAAGTATGGTCGCAGCTGGATTAAGCCGAATGTTTCCCGGTGATTCTGATGTTGTTGACTCGAAGAAAAGCCCTTTGTCTTGTATTCCCACACCTCCTATTATAAGTGCGATACTAACTGATGCCCCTTTGCTATTTCATGATATAGCGAAATACCAACGTGAATATCAGTGCGGGCTCCTATTAGAGAAATACTTGCTTCTGAGGAACATGTTGTCTATTGTGTTTTGATGAATGGGGTTCGGTGTTGCCCTTCGAGGCGTGATCACAAGATGCAAATTGTTGTTCCAGCTGTTCTAGCGCCTATGATTTTCAAGTACTGCCATGAGGCCCCATTAGATGGACATCTACGCATTTTCAAAACAAGAGAAAACATAAGGGAAGTGTTTGTCTGGGAGAGTATGGACGGCGAGATTAGGGAACTGGTTAAAGCATGCAAGTCGTGTTTAATTAGCGATTGTACATCGATTACGCCGGACCCTAGCCTCAATCTAAAGGGAATGGGAATACATTCATTCTTGTGTGTGTGGATCGTTTCACACGGTTCTCATTGCTGTTTCCGACTAGGAATGACCCTGATCAGTCCACTGTTTCTTGTTTCAACACTATTTTTCCATCTTTTGGACCCTGTCAGTATATTGTTTCTGATATCGCTAATGCGTTCCCCTCTAATTTATTTCACGAGTTCTGTTTCGATCTGTCTATTCATATGTCATGACGTCTGCGTACCACTCACAGCCATCTCTAGCCCAGCGGGTTAATCATAATCCCCGAACTGCCCTTATTGCTTTCCACCACGAAGATCATTCTCGTTCGGACACTTCCTTACACTGGTTATCATTAGCCTTTAACTGGGCTGTTCATGTGTCCCACAAGTATCCTCCACTTACTCATTCTTTTAAGTTTGTCCCAAATATTCCTTTGTCAAATTTGTAGTCGATCAATGAGCTATTGCCAGATGCAACAGACCCAGACAATATCTGGGATTTATGGAGAAAAGCTAGAAATAACCTTAAGGCCTCTCATAAGAAAGTAAAACTTGGGTATGACCGTGGACAAAGAACCACCAATTTAGAAATTGGAGATCAGGTTATGGTTAAACATTTTGTTACCGCGGGCAAGCTTGCTCCCAGATTTCATGGAACTTGAATTATACTCGATTTCCTTTCTCCTGTCACCTTTTGGTGAGTAATAATAATAATAATAATAATAATAATAATAATAATAATAATAATAATAATAATAATAATAATAATAATAATAATAATTGATGGTTAATGGTGTCGGTTACTCTGGTCACGTTCTAATTCGTGAGCCATGGGCAAGGGCTGATTGCCCTAGTAAGTGGTCCTGACGGTCGGGATACCAATTGCTATGGAACGGGATTGGGTTTTCGGACATAACCTCTGCAATGGCCCTTCTTGTGCTCAGGAGGCTAGGACTAAAATTCCACTGGTTGTCCCTAACCCGTTAAAGAAGAGATCGTCACTGTGACTATGTGTAAGTAGGACACCATCCTGCTTCATGAATTTACCGAGTTCAGAACGTTTGAAGCAAACCTCGGAGCTATGGGAGTAATGGATTCCCACTCTCATTTGACAGGCGAAGGACTCCTTTGAAACAACTTGTCGAACGAAATTGAATTCGATGGGGAACTATCAATATTAATGGTGCTAGTGGAAGAAAGAAAGTAAAACTGGCTGCTTCAGCAAACGGGACGAATCCAGCTATACTAGGTGTACCGTGAGTGATATTCAGGTAAGAAGAGATAACGGGGAAGAGACAGGTGTTAAAAAGGGAAGGGCAGAGTATGTGGAAGGACTGTTTATTTGGAAAACTACTGTACGCAGCATAGTTTCTTTTAGGCGCGTGAATGAGCGAACGCTGTGGGTATATATGGCAGTTGGAGGAATTACGACGAGAATTGTCTCAATATATTCACCGTGTGAGGGTGCAGATGAGGATGAAGTTGACAAGTTTTATGAAACATCGAGTGACATCGTAGTCAGGGTCAACAACAAGGATGAGGAGGGTGCTAATGGGCGATACCAATGCGAGAGTTGGAAATAGAACTGAAGTATTCGAAAGGGTGATTGGTAAATGTAGGGTATACACTTAAGCTAAGGGGAATGGGAAGCGTTTGTTGGACTTCTGTTCTAGTTTGTGTTTCGCAGTTACAAATACATTCTTCAAGCTTAAGGCTATTCACATGGGGGGTGGAGTTGGGTCGTTCATGAACTAACTAGTTCATTTGAACGACTCGTTTATTTGAACTAGTACGAGTTCGTTCAAATATTTTGAACGAGTCGTTCACGCGAGCATACAGCATATTAAAGGACGAAGACGTAAGCAAGCACCATCTATTGTAAAACTTACGTACTAGCTCACGTCCAGCACGGAATACTATCTCTTTTGCGCCGCTGGTGCTGTTGCTAAGATAGCTTTACCTAGTTCATTTGAACGAAATGCATCGAGGGCTGCTTCCATGAAGACAGCACAAATGAACTACGTCGTTCATTTGAACGAAATGCCGCGAGAGCACAAATGAACTACCTCATTCATTTGAACGACAAAATAAGCACGCACGCAAATGGCCAATGGCGTGCCGTGTTAATGATCACATGACAGCACATTTCTCAACTGGTGATGGAGCAGGGAGAAGAGTTATAAAAAATTGGAAAGTTTACCTGTTTCTCTGTCTCTCGTAGATGCCTTTTCTCCACCTAGGCAGGCTGGCGATGCCGCTGGGCACTGGGCAGCAGTTTTCTGCTCGTGCTAGGCGTTCCGCAAGACGATGAAGTACCAAGTTCATAGAATGTCGTACTAGCCGCCTAGCTTTGTAACTGAGCGCATGTTGGTTCGAGTCCGGTCCTATGCAAGATACGGTCCTCGAAACACACGATGGGGTGATAATGTCGCTCGTGTACCTTTTATAACAACGATATCCCACATAATATTATCGAACAATAGTCTACCGTATTCAAGGTTCCTCAGAATTCCATTACGAAAAAATAAAAAACGTGTTCACTGTCTGGCACTTACGTAAGCGTTCTACCACACGCGACAGTTGTGGGGAATAATACACGGGCACCGGTAAATAAATACTCTGTCTACACACAAAATAAACAATGTCAACAACGAAATCACACGCACTTGGAGCGGAGTAGCAAAACCATGCTAGCACATGGTAACAGATACAAGACATCAGTACACATAAGTTATCTTAAGATGCGATTGACACAGAATACGCGAGAGTTTTCATCATTTCCAGCATCATAAACCACATTAAAAAATAAGCCTTAAGAATATTTTCTTTAAACAAATACATCTTAAGCAAATATTACCGTAAACTACGCTAAGGTGAATCAGGAGTGAAAATTTGGCTATTTCCGTTCAAAAAGGCCTATCAATATTTCAGTTTCGGGCTTTAAAAACTGTTCAGTTTTTCCTGTATAAAAATGTAATTACTATCACCCTACCACAGTTTTTACAGCTCAAAGACCAAATTTTAAATTTTAAAAGGAAGTGGTCATGTGTGTAAAAAGTGCACTCATTCAATTGCTATATTATAATAATAATAATAATACCGAGCTCGATATCTGCAGTCGCTTAAGTGTGGCCAGTATCCAGTATTCGGGAGATAGTAGGTTCGAACCCCACTGTCGGCAGCCCTGAAGATGGTTTTCCATGGTTTCTCATTTTCACACCGGGCTTAATTAAGGCAACGACCGCTTCCTTCCTACTCCTAGTCCTTTCCTGTCCTACCGTCGCCATAAGATCTACCTGTGTCGGTGCGACGTAAAGCAACTAGCAAAAATATAATAATAATAATAATAATAATAATAATAATAATAATAATAATAATAATAATAATAATAATGTCCACCTCTGTGGTGTGGTGCTTTACGTGATTAGCTGCCATCCCTGGAGGCCCGGATTCGATTCCCTGCTCTGCCACGAAATTTGAAGAGTGCTACGAGGGCTGGAACGGGGTCCACTCAGCCTCGGGAGGTCAGCTGAGTAGAGGTGAGTTCGATTCCCACCTCAGCTATCCTCGAAGTGGTTTTCCGTGGTTTCCCCACTTCTGCTCCAGGCAAATGCCGCGATGGTATATAACATAAGGCCACGGCCGCTTCCTTCCCTCCTCCTTGTCTATCCCTTTTGATCTCCCCCCCCACCCCCCGCCACAAGGCCCTTGTTCAGCATAGCAGGTGAAGCCGCCTAGGCGAGGTCTAGTCCTCTTCCCCAGTTGTATCCCCCGACCAAAAGTCTCAAGCTCCGGAACTCTGCCCTGAGGCGGTAGAGGTGGGATCCCTCGCTGAGTCCAAGGGGAAAACCAACCCTGGGGGGTAAACAGATAAATAAATTTATTATTGAAAATGAAAACCTACAACCTGTTTCCCAGTCATTGACCGGGTCAGGGATGTAATGAATGAAACATATATAGGCTGTTATTACAATGGGGTCGCCACTCCAAGGTGATTTATATTAATGAGTGATAAATGCTATGAAATGATAATGGAGAGTGTTGCTGGAATGAAAGATGACAGGGAAAACCATAGTACCCGGAGAAAAACCTGTCCCGCCTCCGCTTTGTCCAACACAAAACTCACATGGAGTCACCGGGATTTGAACCACGGTATCCAGCGGTGAGAGGCCGACGCCCTGCCGTCTGAGCCACGGAGGCTCCCAAATTTATTATTATTATTAATAATATTATTTTAAGTACGCTTCAGCTACCATGTACAGGCATTTTGATTTGACGTTCTGCTTTATTTCACCAGGAGGGTGATCTGACTGACTTAAGGTAAACACCATATGTGTTACCAGCGATCTTTTATATGCCGATAAAGCACGATATAGTTTCGAACGGATTTCTTTCCGCCCTTCAAACATCCGAGTACTTCTGCCGGGTTTGAACCCCCAATCTTGCGGATCGGAAGCAGACTACTGATCTACAGAGGGAGTTTTTCATTCCCGTTAACCTATGTACGTATTTATTGTCACTTTGTCGTATACAAAATGTTTTTCTATCATATTCCTTCGAAATTACCATACATTCTTATGATCAAGTGAATAGAGCAAAGAACTACGCTTTTACAATGGTGTAATGAAGATAAATTGAAATTGTGTATCTCCTACATTTCTTCCCTGACAACGAAACTATTAATTACATCTGGGTTAAGAATCAGCTGACCGCATTTCAAGTTCATAATGTCAGTCACAACTCACTGTAATATGTTGTAATATTAATGGGGAATGTTTATCGATGAGGGAATAAGATATTTTGTACCTATAGAGCATATCATAAGTTAATGGGCTTCTGATAAATGTATGTGCATACACCTATCATCGTCAGTGGATAGGGCCTGACACATTCCACTCTGATTAGTGTAATGTCAAGCCTAAGACGAAACTCTAGTTTTATACAGCAAACGCCTTGGAGGACTTACATCTGACATTATTAGTCAGCTATTCAGGAACATCCCTTATTAACAGGACGCTTCATACGGTTCGTCCTCCCAGCTCTTTAACAGATCAAAAGGACAATTATCATCTTAGAGCAATGTTTTCCCGTGTATAAAGGCGGTAAATACAGTAGCTTCTTCTCTCTCAAACAGCTGATTCATACGCCCCTTAAAACCACCGAGCTTTAAACAAAGTAGGTGGGGTGGGGTCAAGGCCGTATGGTTTGCTATTCAATTAAAGGAAGACGAAGGCGTACGCAAGTACCATCTGTTGTAAAATTTACGTACTAGCTCGTTCATTTGAACGACGTGCCACGAGAGCGTTTCCATGAAGGCAGCACAAATGAACTACCTCGTTCATTTGAACGACTTCGTTCGTTTGAACGAAATGCCGCGAGAGCACAAATGAACTACCTCGTTCATTTGAACGACAAACTAAGCTCACTCAAAAATGGCCAATGGCGTGCCATGTTAATGGTCACGTGACAGCAAATTTCTCACCTGCTTATGAACTACCTCGTTCATTTGAACTAGTTCATTTGAACGACTCAAGGCGATGAACGGCATCGAATGAACTAGTTCAAGCAAATGAACTGACTGGACCCATCCTTACATGGGGGGCCAGGGGTACCAGATCCATAAAATAGACTATGACTTAACCGAATTTATATTCAGGAAGTCTGTTAGGAATGTATTTTTTTCGGGAATTTTTCGGTGATCCAGACCACTATCTGATCTGTAGTGAATTAAGTATCTCTAGGACTAGGATAAGGAAAGTGAAATATGTCTGAAAACGAATAAGAGTAGAAAATCTCCAGGACGAGGAAATTAGACAGAAGTACATGGATATGATCAGTGAGAAGTTTTGTACAGTGGACAGTAAGCAGGTTCAGGATATAGAAAGAGAATAGGTGGCAAACAGGGATGCTGTAGTAGAAACAGCAAGAGAATGCCTAGGAACAGCTACGGTATGTGTAAAGGTGTGGAAAAGCGAACATCTTGGTGGAATGATGAAGTGGCAACAGCTTGTAAACGTAAAAAGGAGGCTTATCAGAAAAGGCTCTAAACAAGGGCCGATGCCGACAGGGAATTGTACGTAGATGAATAAAACAGCGAAACAAATAGTTGTTGAATCCAAGAAGAAACCATGGGAAGATTTTGGTAATAACCTTTAGGCTATGTCAAACAGCAGCGAAACCTTTATGGACAGTAAAAAGGAATCTTAGGAAGTAAAGGAAAAAGGAAATGAGCAGTGTTTAGGGTAATTCAGGTGAACTCATAATAGACCCCAGGGTATCACTGGAGATGTGGAGGGAATATTTTGAAAATCTTCTCACCGTAAAAGGAAATCTCCCTGGTGGTGTCGCGTACAACCAAGCAAGTGGACAGGAAGATAGTGATGTTGGTGAAATTACGCTTGAGGAAGTTGAAAGGATGGTAAATAAAGTCTATTGAAATAAAGCAGCAGGATAGATGAAATTAGACCCGAAGTGGTGAAGTATAGTGAGAAGGCAGGTATGAAATGGCTTCACAGAGTAAGATTAAAATAGCGAGTTGGTAAGGTACCTTCAGATTGAACAAAAGTAGTAATTGCACCTACCTATAAGCAAGAGAACAGGAAGGATTGCAACAAATATCGAGGAATCTCATTCATTAGCATAGCAAGCAAAGTATTCACTGGCATCTTGGAAGGGAGGGTGCGATCAGTGGCTGAGAGGCCGTTGGATGGAAACCAGTGTGGTTACAGAGCACGGAGGGGCTGTCAAGGTCCGATGTTCAGTACGCACCAGGTGAATGTAAAATGCTACGATATGAATAGATAGTTGTGTTTATGTTTCGTAGATCTAGAGAAAGCATATGACAGGGTACCGAGGGAAATTATGTTCACCGTACTGGGGAGGGGTGGTGATAATAAGGGTAGATTATTTAAATCAATCAAAGGCATTCATAATGACAATTGGCTTGCAGTGAGAATTGATGGTAGAATGAGTTCTTGGTTCAGGATACTTACAGGGATTAGACAAGACTGTAATCTTTCACCTTTGCTCTTCGTAGTTTACGTGGATCATCTGCTGAAAGGTATAATTTGGCAGGGAGTGATTCAGTTATGTGGAAATGTAGTAAGCAGTCTGGCCTCTGCTGACGACTTCGTCTTAATGGGCAGATTGTGCCGAAAGCCTGTAGTCTAATGTCTTGGAACTTGGAAATAGGTGCAATGAGTATGGAATAACAATCAGCCTCTCCAAGATTAAAATGATGTCAGTAGGTAAGAAAGTCAACAGAATTGAATGTCAGATTGGTGATACAAAGCTGGAACAGGTAGATAAGTTTAAGTATTTTTGTTATGTGTTCTCCCAGGATTTCAGACAAGACTTATTGTATTGATGAGGTGGTCAAATTAATAAATTAAATTGTTATTATTATTCCCCCAGGATGGTAATATAGTAAGTGAGATTGAATCAAGATGTAATCAAATCAAATACAGTAGAGACAATACACGACACTTACGGATTCCGCCTTGCTAAAATGGGAGACAATTCGACGGTGGCGCTCCTAGTGACTTGACCTGAACAAATCGCGCTAAATTCAAATATCAATGGAAATGTATATACGGAAATGGATAAATAAATTACGTCTAGAAAGAAAGTGGTATTGAGATATTAACTTCGAAGTTGCTAAAGCAAATCTGGATAAATGAATGAAGAATTATTTAAAAGGTTATTATTCAAAGACTGAAATTAGACATATAAACAAGGTGTGAAATGGACTGGTGTGAAATGGCTTGATCTTTCATTTAAGCATTACTTTTTTAGCTTTAGCATACCTGCCTGAAATCTTGCCGTTGGATTTGTCTTTTTTTCCTCATTTAAAAACATTGTATCATCACATTAAGACATTTGTCAATAAAAATATCGGCACATTCCTTACACATATGATGCAATGAATTAATATTTAAAAGCTGGACGATTTTCCTCTTAACATGAAGCCTACTAACAGAAAGAAAATCTATAAAATCCCGGCTTTAATCTGAGAAGAGGGATAAAAGAAAGAAAAGTTTGAAAATGTTGTCGATAGTGATGCTTTGAGGAATA
The DNA here is from genome assembly GCF_040414725.1 of Anabrus simplex. Taxonomy (NCBI): domain Eukaryota; kingdom Metazoa; phylum Arthropoda; class Insecta; order Orthoptera; family Tettigoniidae; genus Anabrus; species Anabrus simplex. The sequence goes on from NC_090279.1 coordinate 41,801,674, forward strand.
TTTACGTACAATTAGAGTAAAAATGTAACATACCCTTGGCTGTATAGTCGAGGATTTTTAAAGTCGCTGGCCTGGAAATGATCTGAACAGAGCTTATAATTCTTATACAAGCGTAACGTCCTTTCTTTCTTGTACACTTTATCCAAATCACATCTGTGCCATTTCAAAACCCACAGATCACACCTACAACAACACATCGGTACTGAAGGTTAACTGCTGCACTATACAATAAAATATGCGTATTAGATTTTAAGCCCGTTAAAACATGGGTCGAGCAGGTCAGAAGATTATGAAGTACTATAAAAATCTCTGTCACTGGAAGAATATATATGCAAACACAATATTACTTACATGTTCTTGTCGCGAGGGAACCTGAAGAACGACCGCGCAATTTTCTCTACTACGTAATTACTGCAGCCAAACACAGCACATACCTTTCCCCTCATGTTGAGAGGAGATATCAAGGAATGACACACGCTACTATTTCATTATGTCAACTCACTGAAAACGCATAACTAACACCAAAAACTTCACACAAACATACACGTGCTCTTATGACAGAATCAGTACCGTTCAGGTCTATCCGCTAGAGTGAGCTCCAATAGCTGTCCCTCGATATCTTGCGCAGTGTCGCGTATTGTCTCTACTGTATTTGATCAAATACAGCAGAGGCAATAGGCGACACTTCCGGATTTAGCCTTGTTTAAATGGGAGACAAGTTGCAAGTGGCGCTCCTAGTGGCGTGACCTGAAAATTCGCGCTAAATTCAAATATCAATGGAAATGTACATACGGACATGGACAAATAAATTACGTCCTTAAAGAAAGTGCTACTAAGATATTAACTTCAAAGTTGCTAAAGCAATTCTGGATAAATGAATGAAGAATTATTTAATACATTATTATTTAAAGACTGAAATTAGGCATGTGAAATGGACTGCTGTGAATGGCCTTGATGTTTCATTTAAGCATAACTTTTTTAGCTTTAGCATTCCTGTCTGAACGTTCAAGGCTAGATTTGTCTTTTTCCTCATTTAAAAGCATAGTATGATCACATTAAAATGCTTGTCAACAAAAATATCGGCACATTCCTTACACACATGATTCTATTAATTTACATTTATGAGCTGGACAATTTTCCTTTTAATTTGATGCCTACTAACAGAAAGAAAATCTATAAATTTAGCCTCAAAAACATTCAAATTTTCCCTATAAGCAATACTTGGCACAATGCCATTTCATTATGGTAAAGCAAATTTGCATCATCGTATTGTTTGAACAAAATATATACATTTCTTAAATCACCCATATTTTCTTCAGTTCTTGACAAAGCATTACGGCATTCCAAATGGGGTAACTTGGAACACAACTAACCACACATATATGCGTATGTATTTTCCTTAATTAAATCAAACCCACAGATCACACCTACAACAACACATCGGTGTTGAAGGTTAACTGCTACACTATACAATAAAATAAGCTTATTATACTTTTTAGCCAATTCAAATGTCGGTCGCGCAGGTCAGAAGTTTTGGAAGTACTATAAAAATCTCTTTGTAACTGGAAGAATATATATGCAAACACAATATCTACTTACATTTTCTTGTCACGAGGGAAACGGAAGAAAGACCGCGAATTCTTCTTCACTTCATAGTTATTGCAGCAAAACACTGCAGATATCTTTCCACTCATATTGAGAGGAGATATAAAGGAATGACACACGCTACTATTTACTTATGTCAACTTAATGCAAAGGCATAAATAACGCCAAAAACTTCACAAACAAATACACGTGCTCTTATGACAGAATCAGTAACTCTCAGGTCACCCCGCTAGAGGGAGCTCAAATCGCCGTCCCTCGATATCTCGCAGAGTGTCGCGTATCGTCTCCACTGTATTTGGTGTAGTAAAGCTAATGCAGTGAGCTGGCAGTTGCGATAAAGAGTGTTCTGTAAGAAGGAAGTCAGCTCCCGGACGAAACTACCTTTACATCAGTGTGTTTCCAGACCATCCTTTCTTCACGAGAGCGGAAGCAGGGTGGACTCAGGATATCTTATTCATGAGTTAGAAATAACAGACGTGAAAATAGCGAGAATTATTGCTTTTACAAATAGGTGGGAACAATGGCAGGTGAGTACTCGGAACAAGCCGATAAAGGCTAAGTTAGGAATGAACTCGAAGGATGAAGCTGTACGCGTAAACCATCTTCGGTGGTGGGGAAATATGCGACGAATGGAGGAGGATAGGTTACCGTACCTAGGGGAATAATAGTCTATATTTTGGAGGGTAAGAGGAGTAGAAGGAGACCAAGATGACAATGGGTTGACTCAGATTCTAACGATTTAAAGATAAGAGGTATAGAACTAAATGAGGCCACGGCACTAGTTGCAAATAGAGGATTGCCGCGACGGGCCGTTTTGGTAAACTCACAGAGGCTTGCAGATTGAACGCTGAAAGACATAGCGGACTATAATGATAATGCATGTATATATGTAGAAAAACCGTAAGATTTTATTTCCGTTAGTGTACGAAGAATTGGATCGTATAGTTCAGTCAGTTGATCCCTCCAACCATGTTATTTCACGGTACGTAAAGAGCTATGGACTTGCTTTCGAGTGGTTTTTTTTTTTTTTTTTTTTTTTTTTTTTTAACACCCGGAGAGACTCCTCTCTTATACATCCTCTTTTAGCCGGACGTAGCGTAACATTGCACCCAGTGCTGGCAGTGCTACAACTCTCCCCACAGTTTTGTATTTTGGTATATATGAGTGTTACAGTGGGATTTATTACAATTATTGGAACTGGGTGATGTAACAAACCCATTCATATTTCAAGAGAAGAAGTGTCGCATACTCTGCAGTGTAACTAGTAATACATGCTTTCCTAAATTCAGCCTGTTTTACTGACTGTTACAAATGAAATTTGTTCCTCAAGAGTTTGTTTTAAGTGATTAAGCAACATCCAAATACATGGTTTTGTTTTCAAGTGGCTGGTATGTTGTTATATAAGCCGCGTATTAGCCTATTCTACAGCTTATTCCGTTAAGTGAGTTATGGATTTTCTTCATTGAGGAATTGTGATTTCTATCATTTTACTCTGTGTCCACAACCTCTAACATACTCTCGGTAATGTTCAAATTCAATAATTAAATTTTGCTAAATATATAGATCTCAATTGAGAATGTTAGAAGTTAATACTAATCTTTCTCAGTTTCAGCATTTACATATTTTTAATATTTAATAATAATTAATGCTACTTGCTTTACGTCCCACTAACTACTTTTTCGGAGACGCCGAGGTGCCGGAATTTTGTCCCGCAGGAGTTCTTTTACGTGCCCGTAAATCTACCGACACGAGGCTGACATATTTGAGCACCTTCAAATACCACCGGACTGAGCCAGGATCGAACCTGCCATATTGGGGTCAGAAGGCCAGCGCCTCAACCGTCTGAGCCACTCAGCCCGGCTTAATATTTTCTGTTATTAATTTTCTTAAATTTTATTTTGAATTAAGCATGAAAAATGAATACGCATATAACTAGCTTGCTTTTTATAAAACTCCCAGCCTTTGCGTTACAAGTGCCTGCAAGTTGTGTGTAGTAGCCAGGGTGCGAAATCGCGGGGGGGTGGGAAGGGAAGGATGTCTCCCCCCACCGATGATTTTATCTCAGAGGTTTCCCCCCCCCCACTAAAATTGCCCGGGGGTACATTTCATTATAAAATAAACAGGAAAATGTAGAACCGATAGTTTATTACTGAAATTAATGACTTTAACTGGGCATATTTTCATAAAAACAACAGAAATAATTCAAGTGACTGCCAGACCTTGAGCAATTAAACAACGCAGCAGTGACAACTCCGCACCTGCAGCCTATTGTTGATGTTTCACCCTGCCAAGTCCATCCTCCCTTGTCATTGCTATAAGTAGCTCGAGTTTACACCACTCCTGTACTTCTTGGAGTGGGTGTGTTTCCTATAGGTATCAATAGGACAATATTCACTTGAGCAGGGTACAAACTGACAAATTTGTTCAGTCAACACATAGCCCTGGTAGAGGAAAGTTCAATTAAAAAAGCAATAAACCATGGAAACTCGCGCCTCGTCTGGCCTTTCTTAAGATAGCGAGTCTCTCATAAACTTCTCAGCTGATTGGAATGACGTTCTAATGTTTATCATTCCTGTTATAACAGCAAAATTCGAACAAAAATATTTCAAATTTAAATTTTTTGGGGTGGAGAGGGTAATTAAAATACAGGGGAATTTTAACCCCCCCCCCCACCAGGTACTGCCTGAAAAAAATTAGTAGTTAAGCCCTATGTTCCTTCTTCCCCCCTCCCACCACTTCTTTCTGATTTCACACTCTGGTAGTGGCAATATATCTTATATCTAAATTTTTTAGTGGAATGAGGATTTTTTTTCTGAAGAGCAACGCAGATGAAGAAATGCAGATGGTAGTTTCAGAAAGAAATTGTGATATGTAGTATGTAATTTTAATTATTATTTTGCTGTGTTACTTACCTTTTTGTGCAATTTTATAGTGATTCTGTGAACATTGAGTTGTTCTTTACTCTGTATGCCGCGACATATGGTAGTAGGATTCAAAATCTTGAGAGGTTTCTATTTAGGATATCTGTATCTTGTTACATCAGTGTTGTTATGGAGATTCTCCTGTATCACATCGTTACCCCACAGCAGCTATATCCGGTATTTATTCATGATGATTTAGGTAACAGTAGGCCGCCTGTCTGATTTATTGGTGTGTAAAAGATTTTCAGGGGTGAGTGACGGTGAGTTTGCATGGGGTCGAACCCTATGATCTGCAGTTCTGAAATACTTTTCTGTGGTTTCCCCATTTTATCATTAATTAACCTTAATTAATGCTGCTGCATAGCTAATCTTATCCCTTTCCCTTGGAGTTGTTAGTGCAACATTAAACTGCTAGCAGGAATGGAAGAACAATCTTCAGGAATAAATTCTGGCTGTGGAAACAATAAAAGGTAGTTGCTTGAAAGTAAATTCAGTAACATATTATTAGAATAACCTGTGATGGCCAGAACAAGTAAACATGGCACTCTTCAGTATTGTCCCCTCCAGTGAAATATACAAAATACAATTGATCATAGTTACCTGAATAGATATGTGTTTACATAGAAATCTGTTCCCTGGCAATGCATAAGAATCAACTCAATTAGCCACAGGAACGAAGCTTGTATAACCTGTAGGAGAAATTTTAGTATTCATTGTTAGTGCAGTATGTTTACATTTACAGTAATATATCACAAAGTGACTAACGAACACTGCTATTGGGTGAAATGAATTCTGAGGCACTACTCGAGGTATTCAACATAGACAATTTTCTTGCCACCTGGGGAACAATAAAAACTGCTAAACATTTAAACCACTCATTTGACATTGAACTCCCTACAAGGGGCACTCTGGTAAACACCACTCGATTGTGTCATTAGACAAGACATGCATAGAAAAATAAAGAAAAGGCACTTAAGTAAAGGTTGGTGGCATTGTTCAATGAAATGAGCTGATAGCAGTATTGTATAAATTTTTGTCTTTATTTCAACAGAATTTTCTTCATTTTCCATTTCCAGTCTTCTGGGTAGAAATGTGATTCAAGAACCTCCTCAGTTTTACTCTCTCCACCACTCCTTTCCTACCTCGAATTTTTTTTCTACTTTTACTCTACTCTTCTCAGTACTCTCCTTACCGTAGCCATTCACCCCTTTCTGGCCAATCCTCGATGTCTTTCTCCTATGACTTCCTCTGTAAATACTTACTGTGGAACTCTATCCTCTTCCATTCTCATCATTTGTCCATACCATTTCAGTTTATGGGTCTCTATCTTGCCTTTCAGTTCAGGGTATCCTATTCACTCCCTCATTTCTATGTTTCTGACTTTATCCCTTTATGCCCTCCCTATATTACTCTAAGGAATTTCATCTTGGCCTGTTGCATTCTGCGTTATCATGTTTTTGTTGTTGTCCATGTGCTTGGTGCATATGTCAAAATTGGTGTGTAATACATTGGGTGCAAAATTTTCTTGCAATCCATTGGATGTCTCAGTTACAGACTATACATCTCACACATTGGTAAAACTCATTGGCTTGTTCAAGTCCCTATCCAATTTCTTATTTTATTTACCCATATTCTTCAATTATTCTCTCTGAATTTTTGAAGCTTTCCACAACTTCTAATGGTCTTCCATTTACTTCAGTATTCCCAATTCCTTCTTTATTACCTCTCGTCACCACTACTATCATACTCTTTTCCACACTTATTTTCATTCCATATTCCTCCATCTCCTGATTCCTTACATTATTCTTGTGCTTCCATTTCATCTTCTGCCCATATTACTGTCTCATCTGCAAAGTGCGAGGCCTGTGCCTCCTTGGTTCCCATTTCTTGTTGTATATGGTACTCTTGTGGATTTCATCCATGATTGTAATGAAGATTGGCGGGGATAAAACACATCTTTTTTGAAGTCCTGTTTCTACTTTGAAAAAGTTTGTTTTTCCTATCGCAGTATTCATACTACATACTCACCCTTCGTTCATGGCTTTTATAATTGGCTCTTCACCTCTCTCTACCTTCTTTTTTATCAATGCATCCAAGACCACTTGCCATGATACACTGACATATGCCTTCTCAATATCGATAAATATCATCACTGAATCCAGCTTAAATTCCCATGTGTTCTCTATCACGTTCTTTAGGTTCAACAGATTGAAAAATTTTAAAATTATGTTTACACTGAGCAAGGACCATGACACTGTATGGAAGTGAAACACTGATAATAACTGGTGCCAAGAAAAAACAGAGTTGAAGCCTTTTAGATGCCGTGTTATCAGAAGTTCTTGAAGATGTGATTGATAGAACATGTCTCAGATAAAGAGATAGTGAATAAGCTTAATGAGAGGAGAATGGTTTGAGAGAATTTGATCCTGGGCAGGAAAATTTTGATAGAACATATCTCAAAGAACTGTGAAATTTTTCAGTTAGTTTTGAAGTTGATTACAAAAGATAAAAGTGGTAGGAAGATTCCAGTCTATGGACCCGGGTGATCAGAGTGATATGCAAACCGTACAGTCACTGTATTTTCAAGAAAGGTCATCTTGTTGCGGTTTCAGTACCATATAAAACTGTATGTTAAATAGCTATTAATATGATATAAGGTGTCATGTAATACTAGGGGTCCTATGACTATGGTCTTGATATCGACAGATAAGTTAAATTATATTACGGATGTGATCACTGTTTTAGAAATCATGTAAAACTGCAGGTCCTTAGCGTTGATTGAAGTATTAGTCATAGAAAACCTGAGGTCCTATAGGTATGATCACAATATCAACAGTCATGTAAAATTTTGGGTTTTTTGGTATGATCATAATATTGATGGTCATTTAAAATGACAAGGTTGTTGCTTAGTCTCTTAACAAAGACCATAAGTATCAATGACATTAATAAGGTAATATATTTTTCTGGCTTATGTTTCAGTGTAAGGTCAGTAGAGGTAATCAACCATTCCAGTACCTTCTAACTACTTCAGTTTGCAGTGCAAAATGGACCTGGAAGCAAAGATCAAAGAGGAACCAGACTGGGTTGAAGGAGAAACAACGGCATCGCTTGTAAGTCTCATACCAGATAACTTTATAGGGGTCAGAAATTAACCCTTAATATCTGAATAAGTTTGGCAGGGGCACAATTTTATATGTGCTTCCTCAGTATTAACACCAGCAGTCACCAATTGCTGAATGAGCATCTGTGCGTAGTAAACTCTGTTTTTTTTTTTTATATGTCTGGGAATACACCACAATTTGCTACACAAAGCTGCCAACTCTTAGGAACTTAAGGTTAGACTTGGATTAGTCTGTACTTTTTACTGTCAGTATTGAAATTACTTTGGTTTAGGCATTGCACCTTTTTTATTTTTCCCCTTTCATTATAATAGATGATGGTTGACCGATCGTACTTTTTAAAAAACTAACGTCCTCCTACAGTACTGCACCACCATTAGCACCACATGTTAAGAATTATTACTCCTACCATAATTAGTTTTTTTTTTTGCTAGGTGCTTTACGTCGCACCGACACAGATAGGTCTTATGGCGACGATGGGATAGGAAAGGCTTAGGATTTGGAAGGAAGCGGCCGTGGCCTTATTTAAGGTACAGCCCCAGCATTTGCCTGGTGTGAAAATGGGAAACCACGGAAAAACATTTTCAGGGCTGCCGATAGTGGGATTCGAACCTACTATCTCCCGGATGCAAGCTCACAGCCACGCGCCTCTACGCGCACGGCCAACTCGCCCGGTCCCCCTAATTAGTGTAGAAGAAGTTAAATCACAAATCTTTCATTAGTGTTTCTGAGCCTGGATACACCAGTCTGCTAAACAAAATGTCAACACTGGTGTGATAATTCTGGGTTACCCTCACACCCACAATGTGCTGGAAGATACTACGTGTTTCAAGGAATGGATAAATTTGCCTATGACATACGAGGGATGAAATACCTCAAAATCTGAATGTACGTTCTCTCAAAATAAATATTTTGCTCATATGTTGAATTCTTCTAGAAAGACGGAATAGTGATTAGCTCATTTTATTCCTCAAATACAGGTCAGGTTCTATGATATATACAGTAGAGAACAATGTCTAACGGCTCTAGAGTGTATGATTTCTGAGAATAATTTCTTTTATATGCCCCTTCTTAGTGGGCTCTGACAATTTAAGGACTTCAGGCACATTAAACAGAATTTTTTCTTTCCTCATTGTCATTATTTCCTTGTCTTTTTTGTGCATCCTTTTCATCCATTCCTTAGTTCAGCCACTGTTCTCTTCTGTATTGAATGTGTTAAGTTGGTATATTCTAGAACTTGTTACTTTAATTCACTTTTATTAGTTACTTAACTTACATTAGAATATAAGCTTTTCATCACAGTCCCTCCCCCCTTTAATGCTGACAAGGTTTTATGAATCCAAGAGTGAAATTTAAATGTCTCGTAGTAGATCATAAAAGATCTTCCGAAACTGCAGATATACACTCCAATACTGCTGATTCCCCACTGTCGGTGTCCTCATCCCCTCAGCTCCTCACCGAACACTACATAACATGCTTATAGTAGTAAAATATTTCATTTCTAGCTGCTTTAACTTTGGGCTTCATCACATCTTTCACTGTTATATGACTGTGATAAGTCTGCTTCTTTCATGTTTATGTTTTTTATTTTACACTTGGAATCATTGAAACAGAACTGTATTAATGTTTTATGTAGCTCCTGTGATCGCAGCAAAACCATAGTAGAGAATGTGATTCCATTATTTCAAGTAATTTTAATCTGTCTTTAAACAGACTCTGTGCTGAGAACAAAAAATCATTTAGAAGTGTTGTAATGCTTCTAATTGGTTCAAGCAACTTTTATGATTTGACTGATGTGATTGAACATATGAAAACAGTTCATACAATTTAGTGTTTATGCATATGGCTGCTTCCTTCCAAATTCTGTGTGAGATAGCCCTAATTCCATCCGTGGTATTATGTCTTCTGAAATGGCTAGAAAATATTTCGCATTTTATATTTTGTTCTCAGTCTCATCCTTTCTCTGACATAAGGAGTGAGCAAGAATAATAACACCTTTCCCAGTACAGCCTTTGGTTATAACAATCCTCTGCTGGAAGAAATCTTCCTTAAACATTAGTGAAAATCCAAAAGTACCTGTAATACTGGAAATTAATGAATTAACATGCTCATTTGTTAATGACTGTATTTGTAGATGTGTGTTATGAGCATACCTAATATATGTTATTTTCCACAGGAAAATTTCGAACATGTATCAGAAGTGATAGCTCTGAAAGAAGAAGTTAAATCAGAGTTAACAGAGCCAGGGTCGATGCAGGAAAACTCTCTTCAGGTAATGTACATAATTTGATAAGCCATCGTCAGATAATCGAAATGGGTAGAAAATGGCTCAACAGATACTGGGGTTTGATCCATCTTTTTAGTGCACAGGATTCATAGTCCTACTGATAATATATTTTTTTATGAGATTGACTGTTTACATACCCAGTTTTCACTTTTCCTTCAAGTTGTTCCGCGATCTTGCGTTATGAATTGTGCAGCAGTGAGGATTATTCCAAAGACCTCTACTCTATGTCATTTGGTAGCTGGTATCATTCCTACTAATACTTTTGAATTCGTAAATTAGTTTCAAACACCAAGTAGCTGAAAGATACATTCATTTTTTACTGTTACAGGATATTTTACTAGTTGATTCCAAATGAAACACTTTTGTTATCTTATTGATTATATTAATTATTGATTTCTAGGTAATACAGTAATTTGTTGATACAAGTTGCTGGTGATACGCTTGTTTACTGTGGGTGTTCGCTTAATATACTACACACATTGTAGCCATCTCGTGGCAAGTGACCTAATGTGGTCTGTGGTGTTACTTGTCCATTGTGACTTATAATATTTGTACCAGGAGGTGCACCTCAACCCCGCACATATAAAAGAAGCGCCTTAAGGAACACTATCTATCGAACAAAACTTGAAACCGCTAATGCATAAAGTTGGGACATTGATCAGAAGACCTCACTACTGAATAACTGAGTACTATGTTATTTTAAAGTTTCCTAAACTGACTGTATATTTTTGGTTTGTTTTGGTGTACATCAAAAAGTTTGTATTTTTATCCATAGATATCACTACAAAAAGCGGAGGTAATGCACTCTGGTGCAAGGTGGAATGATTAATGATTTAAAGAAGTTTTGGGTTTATAAATTTCCTCAACTAAATTGACTTTCATTAATTTTGATACTTCAATGATTTACAACACTTCCTTCTCATCCTGCCAGCTTTGGAGTCTGGCCAATCACAAATTTTCTGTATTTATTTTTCAGCCAATCATAAGCTTCTTGTAACTTTGTGAGTATCAAATAAAATGGGAGGATTTGGTCGGATTTTGCCCAGAGCCTTCTCGAACCCACCCCTTGGGTATAAAAGCCGCGGCCTTTTCTAATTACCTTGTCTTATTCTTGCCCAATTTCTGAGTGTGTATGTTAAGACAGGAGGCGGGGTGCCTAATTCTTTGGCAGGCAGAACGTCAGCCCAGGTAATGGCCACCAGTTTTCTATATCTGTAGCTGTCTCCTCAAACTCACAGCTGTTTTCACAAATGTAAACTTTCATTCTGCTAATGTAAAATTTCATACGGACTTAAACTGTTAATTGGGGATAGAGAGTGAGTTTCCCTCTCAAAATCCCTTTCAGTTTATCTTGAGGTGACTATGATTTTGTAAATTTTTTCTCCTGTAAATCACTCATTAACTTCTCTTTTGCGTCACCTCAGTTGTGTAGAATTTGTCTCTGCATCATCGGGCCACAAGCCCAAGTAGGGTTTCAAAACTTGGTTTTCAAGGAGCGCAAATTTACGACTGAATACATTTTGAGTTTGGGCCAGTAATACAACCTGTTGTTCTTTTCCATGAAGGCCCAGTATTATGGGTACTAGATACCCCTGTGTAAAGGAATTGTAAATTGTAGGTTGTGCTTAGAGATGCCAGAAATTGTAAGGTTTTGTGTAATGTTTCCTTGAGTAGGCTGTAAAGAATTAGGAGCACAGCCTCCTTGGTTGAATTTAAAGACCATGTAAACTCTTGTCTGATATTGGTACAATTTTGAGTGGGGCCTTTGGAAGGCCGTATGTGTAACCTTTGGAGCAAGGTGCTCTTGAACTGTGTCTTGGGAGATATCTCTCGTTATCTAACCAAACGCAACATTTATGAAGTTGTAAACTTGTAAATTGGAGCTGGAAGCTCAATACTTGTAATTTCCAACCCTTGGATTTCTATTCTTGTTTGCTATTTTGTACCTGACATTTTGTTCCTTGACTTAGTGAGGAATTTTGTTAAATTTGAGATCTGAAAAGAAATATAACCTTCTTTTTAAAATTTAAATTAATCTTCGATATCCTAGATAGACCCATTCAAGCTGACACCTTCTTTCACCTCTCTGCGTTCCACAGGTAGTCTCACAACAATATTACTTAAACACGCAATAAATAAATAAGCCATACATGAGTTACCTTGCCTTTCTGTTTCATACTTCGTAAGGGATAGTGTTTGTGAATAGGCCTTGTAAGTTCACCATTACTCACCTGAACATTCGTTGCATATATGAATTCATCATTACCAGGATGCACATTTGATCACTGTCATCGTCCACTTCATAGCATGTGTGTCATCTTCTTTCACTATAACTATGTTGCTGTGGGGTATTTCATTGCCCATTTATTGAGATATTCATTTCACCATCTCTTCCAGGAGTTCTGGGTTAGCTGCTGAAAATATAGCCATGTGGGCAATGTTGTGATCAGAGAGGAAGTATAATCATGATCAGAGAGTGTAGTAATTGTCTCTCCTATAAGGAAATGGGTTGTAGTTATGTAAGAAGTGTCAAAAGGTTGATCATTTAGCTTTGGTGAGAGGATGTATGTGTTTCAAGAATGGTCCATTCTTTGTTGTTGAAGTGATAAGAATCCATCACTTGTCTGGGGCGTTAAATCAGACTCTTGACAGCTGCTTCCCAGATTCTACCAATGTGTGGTGTTGAAGGAGGGATGAAATGCCACGTCAGTCCCATGCCTGCAGTTGTGCGAAGAGTGGTTTTCTGAGGGTTGTTTTGCAGGAAGGCCTTGATTTCTGTAGCTGCTCCAAAGAAGTTTGTGCCATTATTGCTGTAAATGTTCTGGGTTGACCTCTATGAGAACTAAGTTGGTAAAGAGTGGAGAGAAATGTTGTTGTGATGAGATCAGGTATCGTGTCTGTGTAGATAGCCTTGGTAGATAGGCAGTCTGGTCTTGTTCGATTTCACACAATTTTTTTATTAGAACTGGGCCAGCACAGTCTATTCTAGTTTTAAGGAATGGGTATGTCGAGGTTAAAGGCACCATTTGTGTATTTCTCATTAATTATTCCTCTATGTAACACTTTGACTACAGTAATCAGGATCCTGATTTTTATACCCCAAGCATGAGATCACGGCTGATGATGCCCATGCAATGGGCGAAACATAAATTATTATGACACGATGTAACACCTGAGACGTGTATGAGTGTGGCTTCTTTCCGTTCCCCTGTCTGAAGAGATTCTAAACTTGTCTCTCAGAGTGTTGAGTGCCAGGATGAAATAGTCCGAGGTGTTCTGCCATTATAATTATATTTGTGAGGTGATACAGAATTTCTAATGTTTCCAGTCCACTAGTATTGGAGTATTGTGCAGTCATCCACTGACAAGAAGATGGCCTTCTTAATCTATGATTGGATAAATAGTGTTTATACGAGTTGTTAGTTTCCTGCACAATATCAATGTAATATTTGTGTACAGGGTTCAACTCCGATACAAACAGTGGACTTTAATTTCATTCCGTGGATTGTTTACAACAATCTCAGATAATTATATGTTACAAATCTCATGACTGGTCCATATTGAAATGTACATTAATTCAACAATGTTACAAAAGTTTATTGAAATCCACGTATTCAATATGCATTGGGGTCTTAAAATTAAGATTTATATATTGTAATACTAATTTAAGGGGACATGTTTCGCCCATTGTTAGGGCATCATCAGCCGTGATCTCATGCCTAACGGATTAAAATATGATCCTGATTACTGTAGTCAAAGTGTTACGTAGAGAACCGCGTGTTATATAAAGGAGGAAACTTGTAAGTTCACAAACGACAATTTACACAATTAAGACATGTAAAAAAAATCTTTGGTGAGAGGATGTATGTGTTATAAGAGTGGTCCATTCTTTGTTGGTGAAGTGATAAGGATCCATCACTCCTCTGAGGTGATATATCAGATTCTTGACAGCTGCTTCCCTGATTCCACCAAAGTGTGGTGCTCTCAGGAGGGGTGAAATGCCGTGTCAGTCCCATGCCTGCGGTTGTGTGAAGAGTTGGTTTTCTGAGGGTTGTTTTTCAGAAAGTCCTTGATTTCTTTAGCTACTCTGAAGAAGTTTGTGCCATTATCGCTGTAAACTAACTGTAATACTGAAAATTAATGTAATAACATGCTCATTTGTTAGTGATTGTATTTGTAGATGTGTGTTATGAGCATACCTAATATATGTTATTTTCCACAGGAAAATTTGGAACATATATCAGAAGTGATAGCTCTGAAAGAAGAAGTTAAATCAGAGTTAACAGAGCCAGGGTCGATGCAGGAAAACTCTCTTGAGGTAATGTACATAATTTGATAAGCCATCGTCAGATAATCGAAATGGGTAGAAAATGGCTCAACAGATACTGGGGTTTGATCCATCTTTTTAGTGCACAGGATTCATAGTCCTACTGATAATATATTTTTTTATGAGATTGACTGTTTACATACCCAGTTTTCACTTTTCCTTCAAGTTGTTCCGCGATCTTGCGTTATGAATTGTGCAGCAGTGAGGATTATTCCAAGGACCTCTACTCTATGTCATTTGGTAGCTGGTATCATTCCTACTAATACTTTTGAATTCGTAAATTAGTTTCGAACACCAAGTAGCTGAAAGATACATTCATTTTTTACTGTTACAGGATATTTTACTAGTTGATTCCAAATGAAACACTTTTGTTATCTTATTGATTATATTAATTATTGATTTCTAGGTAATACAGTAATTTGTTGATACAAGTTGCTGGTGATACGCTTGTTTACTGTGGGTGTTCGCTTAATATACTACACACATTGTAGCCATCTCTTGGCAATTGACCTAATGTGGTCTGTGGTGTTACTTGTCCATTGTGACTGATAATTTTACTTATCCCTTTCACATACCATTTAACTGAACTTATTTATGCCTTGGTGTACCATTTATTTTCATTACTTTACATGATATTATCACTGACACTGAAAAAGCATGCTTTACTGCAAAATAATGAGAGGAAATATCCAAACTGCCGGGCTGAGTGGCTCAGACGGTTAAGGCGCTGGCCTTCTAACCCCAACTTGGCAGCTTCGATCCTGGCTCAGTCCGGTGGTATTTGAAGGTGCTCAAATACGACAGCCCCGTGTCGGTAGATTTACTGGCACGTAAAAGAACTCCTGCGGGACTAAATTCCGGCACCTCGGCATCTCCGAAAACCTTAAAAAGTAGTTAGTGGGACGTAAAGCAAATAACATTATTATTATTATTTGAAATATCCAAACTACTGTCAGATGTACTTTGTGAAGTTTTTATGAATATGGTAGATCATAAAACAGTCACATTCGTGCATCGCCACCTTGCACCGGTGGCATTCAAATGAAGATTCCTTCCTCAGACCCCGTGTCACACAGACTGCATCTCTGTGATGGGATAACCTTCTTCGTTGTTGGGGGTATTTTGGTCGAAAAGTGTCCCCAGTGACTCTCTTGAAGCCTCAGTGGTGTATCCCCAGGGCTTGGGTGCCTTATTTTGGATAGTCAGGCAGGTCTCACTTGCCAACAGCTGTTCGGCCAAATTGATCCGGAAGGTGGTAAAGCCTACTCGCTTCTTTTCAGGGTTGGGGAGGGGATGAGTGATGTTGGAATTCAGAAGTGTCATGTCTAGCATGTAGAAGTATATTTTTTGTATCCTTTTACATACTTCCTCATCAAGGGGAATGATGCGAAACTCTGGTCATGGGAATCAACACCACCCTTTCCACAGTTGTAGTCACCAACAAGATTGGGTCTGTACTTCTTCTTGCCATCATACTTTACCACTTCAAGGTAATCTGGCCTTCTTTACATCCACAGATACAGGAAACCAGAGTTCCTTTCCAAATGACATTACCCCATTTATTTCCTCGGCAGCCGATACAAGACATTTAGTTGCATAAGCATTTACCTCATTGGTTAGATGTTCCCGAAAAGTCTGCTGTTAGAAATTCATTCACAACTTGTAGTTCATTCGGGCATTGTCCTAGGTGCCTGTGGAAAACACTATTTCACCACTTACGATGCATGAATGATACTCTGGAGTATTACTTACGTGCTCCCAGTTCGATTCCCTATTTTGTAAAACATGATTAGAAGCCGCTGGTGCGGCATCAGTTGTAGGCCTAAAAGTGACATATTTGACGGCAAAACACCACTTTGTTCACCCCTACGAGCGCTGAAGTTTCTATCACATGAACTACTTTCACTACTTTCCATATCCACTAAATTCTTCGTCACTTATTTCTATATCAATGTCATTCTCTTCTAAAAATTCCCATATAATCGCTTCGTCACTCAACATGGAGGCAGCCATGATTTCGCTTACGATGGGGTTGCTAAGATATTGGTTATTCTTTGCGCGGAATAAATGCACAGACGTGTTTATCGAATACATCAATGGAATAAAACAGTGATTCCATCTGTCAAGAGGTTACCTAACTAATATCAAATCCTTCACAAAGGAAACCTGCTTGGAGTGGGTCCGGAAATAAACACTACGCGCGGACGGAGCGATCCGTCTTTGTACCGGAGTGCAGTCGAGAGCCAGGACGGAGGGATCCTTCTAAGTACATCAAGTGGTTAAACATACAATGGAATAAATAAGCCATTCAAGAGGTTTCTTGCTTTCCTGTTTCATACTTCATAAGAGATAGCGTTTGGGATAGGCCTTATAATTTCACCATTACTCACCTGAAAATTCGTTGCATGAATGAATTCGTCATTACCAGGATGCACATTTGATCACTGTCTTTGTCCACTTCATAGCATGAGTGTCATCTTCTTTCAGTATGACTATGTTGCTATGGGGTATTTCATTGCCCATTTATTGAGATATTCATTTCACCATCTCTTCCAGGAGTTCTGGGTTAGCTGCTGAAAATATAGCTATGTGGGCAAGGTTGTGATGAGAGGGGAAGTATAATCAATATCAGGGAGTGTAGTAATTGGCTCTTCTATAAGGAAATGGGATGTAGTTAGGTAAGAAGTGTCAAAAGGGTCATCATTTAGCTTTGGTGATAGGATGTGAGAGTATGTATTGTAAGAATGGTCCATTCTTGTTTGGTGAAGTGATAAGAATCCATCACTCATCTGAGGTGTTACATCTGAATCTTGTCAGCTGCTTCCTAGATTCTACCAAAGTGTGATGCTGCACAAGGGATGAAATGCCAAATCAGTCCCATGTCTGCAGTTGTGTGAAAAGATGGTTTCTGAGGGTGGTTTTGCAGAAAGGCCTTGATTTCTGTAGCTGCTCCGAAGAAGTTTGTGCTGTAATTACTCTAAATGTTCAGGGGTTGACCTCTATGAGAACTAAGTCTATAAAGTGCAGAGAGAAATGTTGTGGTGAGATCAGATATCATGTCTATGTAGACAGCCTTGGTAGCTAGGCAGTCTGGTCTTGTTCTATTTCACACAATTTTTCATTAGAATTTGGCCAGCGGTTCTAAGGAATGGGTAATTCTGGGTTACAGGCACCATTTGTGTATTACACGTTAATTGTTCTGAGGTATCTGCATTCATCATAGAACACTTGAGACATGTATCAGTGAGGCTCCTTTCTGTCCCCCTTGCTGATGAGATCCTAAGAGAGTTGAGTGTCAGGATGAAATAGTCAAAGGTGTTCCGCCATCATAATTATATTTGTGAGATGATACAGAATTTCTAAATTTTTTACTCCACTAATATTGGAGTCTCCCGCCAACAAGAAGATGGCCTTCTAGTTTCCTGCACAATATTAATATAATATTTGTGTACAGGGTTCAACTCCGATACAAATAGTGGACTTTAATTTCACTCCGTGGGTTGTTTACAACAATCTCAGATAATTATATGTTACAAATCTCATGACTGGTCCGTATTGAAATGTAAATTAATTCAACAATGTTAAAAAAAGTTTATTGAAATCCACATATTCAATATGCATTGGGGTCTTAAAATTAAGGTTTATATATTGTAATACTAATTTAAGGGGACATGTTCCGCCCATTGTTTGGGCATCATCAGCCATGATCTCATGCCTAATGGATTATAATCAGGATCCTGATTACTCTAGTCAAGGTGTTACATAGAGGAATGTGTGTTTATAAAAATGAGGAAACTTGTAAGTTCACAAACAACAATTTACACAATTAAGACACGTTAAAAAAATCTTTGGTGAGAGGATTTATGTATTATAAGAGTGGTACCTTCTTTGTTGGTGAAGCAATAAGAATCCATCACTCTTCTCAGGTGATATATCAGACTCTTGACAGCTGCTTCCCAGATTCCACCAAAGTGTGGTGCTGCAGGAGGGATGAAATGCCATGTCAGTCCCATGCCTGCAGTTGTGTGAAGAGTTGGTTTTCTGAGGGTTGTTTTGCAGAAAGGCCTTTTGCTGCTTCAAAGAAGTTTGTGCCATTATCACTGTAAATGTTCAGCCTACAGCCTGCAGCGCATAAGCTCAATGTTCCGCCCATCTCCTCTCCTCCACCACAACCCCTTCCATCAATTACACACAGATACAATACAAGAAGTGCAACTGTCATTGGTTCTGATGCTGCAAAGGCAACTACTTCCCACCAGAAAGGTAGACGGGGTGAGTAATTTTGTACACAGCATTTTTCGTCAAATTTTTTCCTTTTTGCTATAATCTTAAAAATCCTTCTAGCCTCCTCTCGTTACAGATTCTTCACCACACATCCCTCAGTATTCAATTTCAACAATGAAGCTGTAGCCAAGTTCTAGCACAAGCATCCCCATTTGACTAATAGGACAAGAGGAGGCTATCACATCGGCTAATAAAGATACACACGGCAACACACAGTCGTGAACCTTTTTTCACGTTTTCAACAAAAATAAGAAGACTGTGGTCTCACCAAACAAATACGGGATTAACAGGGTGTCCACCCATATGGAATACTGGTAACTGGGGAATGTCAGAGAATTCCAGAAATAGTGGAAAAACCAGGATATGTCAGGAAATTCAGAAAACAATCTGGAAATTCATTCTTCTGCCAGATAAAATGGACATACCCTATTTGTCCGTTAATAGAAGCATATTTTTCAATTTTTGTAAGATTTATCTTGGGCATGTCTTTTATGCCAGGAATAAATTGTAAAGAAACCTGAGTAAACATTAACAAAACCAAGTGTGATTGCGAATATGAAGTAACTGATATCTTCAATAGCTATATGAATAGCATATAGCAAGCAGTAGCGACTATGTTCGATCGAATTTTCAATGTTTTGATCTGCTTACTATTGTATATTCTGTGTTCTTGGGGAATGGTGAGGCCTATATTGCGTTCTCAGTTTTCTAATCGCTTAAATGTATGGCTTCCACAGCCAAATATGCATATAGACAAAATTCCACTACCCAACAAATTACTGTTTGTTTACTATGTAATGACGTGTGCGATAGTCACTACCTCATAAAATGTAAAAAGAGAAAAGACACTGACTCAATGCAGGAAAGTGTGAAATTCGCTTAAACTTAATACTCCTTCGAGTGTTCATTATTATTATGATTATTATTATTATTATTACAATTATTAAATGTGCTGATGTAGATAAACCTTGTGTAAATGTGACCAGCAATGTGACACTGTTCGAGTCGCGCAATGTTGAGTTTCTAACCTATCTGATGAAATGGTTGGTGACGGACGTCAGTGAGTGAGGCTCCACAGTAATCAAGTGATTTGAAGGTGTTGTACATCAGTGGAAGTGATAGAAACTCGCGGAAGTGTTACGTTTGTATTTACGAATCGATATACCCATATTTTTTGTCGGTGTTGATCTTTTTCTTCCAAATTTGCAATGTAAAGAAAATGGGGAAACAATGGAGTTGGAAGCCCAGCCACTACCAGTGCTGCCAGCGTAGACTGCCTCGTGAAGTGTGTGCTGGATGATTTCAATAACTCGGACAGCTTCTTTGAAAAAATTGTGCAGGCCATTTCGACCCACATGACACAACTGGTTGTAAAAGAATTTGAAAAGTGTTTAAATTTTAATATCGAAGCATTTTCATAGTTAACTGAAGAACATGGTAACAAGGAGGCAGAAATCCGCAAACTGAAGGAGGATATGGATGCCAAGTGCAATTCATAGGAGCAGTACAGAAAGAGAAGTAATGTAAGAAATTTCGGCATCCCTGAATGTTCGAACGGGAACTGTGATGAACTAGTGCTCAACGTGTGCAAAGTAGTAGGTGCAGATGTTAGACTTAATGACATTGATAGGTGTCACAGAGTAGGACCTTGATTACCAGAGAAAACAAGGTGTATCCTAGTGATATTTGTGTCTTATCGGTCACAGCAGGATGTCTTCACTAGGAAAACGAAACTGAAAGGCTTATCAACAACAATCCATGAAGATTTTATGGCTATCAGAATGTCCATCTTGAAGACAGCAATCCAGTGTTTTGTTCTTACAAACACTTGGACTGACTCAGCAGACATCGTAATCAAGAAGGCGGACAGGATGGAATTAAGAGTGTGCCAGTTAAAGGAACTTCCTATGGCATAAGCTTCTGTTACAGTGCTGCCTTATCACTTGACAATGTGAGTCAACTCCCATCCTTTACTGTAAGTTGCAGCTGAGAAGCTAGCTTTTTAAATTTTTTTCAAGTAACCTTATCTACCTATCTAGGTATCTTTCATCTATCTACGTATCTATCCATTTACCAAATTGATTTATCTATTTATCTAAATATCTATTCGCTTATCTGTTTTCTTATCCTACCACCTGTCCATCCACTTACTCTTTAATAAAATTTTCCTATCTGGATCTAATTTAAGTCGGGCCTCTGTATTACGTCTACATAGATCTAACATCAACACTACATAGAGTAAGCTCCTAATTGAGTATTCTGTATGCCTAATCTGCTGTTGCACGTTATCACTATTATTATTATTATTATTATTATTATTATTATTATTATTATTATTATTATTATTATTACTCACAATTTAATTATCTAAAATACATAAATTGCTGACCGTTCTTAGGATGTAGTCGCATGCTGTTTTCTAGTTAGTTTCATTTTAGCAGTTGGTAATGCGTACCACAAACAGCCGTAATCCCTGTGACCATAGCAGTACTTACCTTGTCACACTTCCCCTTCCCCACCCATCCCTTCAAACTGTCTACCTGCTAGTCCATTGACCCAAACTCCACCCCTTGAACCTACAACACACATTCTCTAGTCAGCCCTAAATAGACATAAAAGCGCACTTGACATGTCACCTTAATGCCCAGAGTTTAGTTTCTCAAACTCGTATGGATGAAATAAAAGCGATTTTTATACCACTGTCCTTTGATATAATCTTATGCAGTGAATGTTGTTTGAAAGTCAAATATCAGGCTAAGAATCTGGAATTACCTGCCTACTGCCGTCTGAGGAATGACAGACTTGGCAAAGGGGGAGGTGGGGTCTGTGCTTTTGTCTCTTAGCGCTTTAAACTTCAAATTATCTGTCAGTCGCCTCAACAGTATGAGCGAAAACCTGAGGACATGTTCATAGTGATGCAGGTCTCTACTGTGAAATGCTTAGTAGGTGCTCTATACAAGCCGCATAAAGCTCGCCATCTGAAGGACTTAGAGACTGATCTTAACAGACTGTTACCTATATGCAAACATGTTATAATGATGGGCGACTTCAATACAAACCTTCTATATCCTGATTCATCTGAAACCACCCATCTATTGAATACATTTCAGGCATGCAGTATGGCGATCCTGCCACTTTCCCCCACTCAGCACACTAAAACCACACACATTACTGGACCTGATAGTAACGAACCACCCTGACAGAGTATTATATCATGGCCAGATGTCTGCTCCCAGACTGTCAGCCCATGACATTATCTTTATGTCTTACGCACTGCAGTGCCCCAGACATAAACCTAAGTACGTGACTTACAGAGACTCTAGCCGTATTGACAATGCAAACTTATTAGAAGACTCTTTTTTGATGCCGTGGCAGGATATAACTCATAAAACTATCATTGACAACATGGTCACGACTTTCAACACCATGATACTACATACTTTTGACAAGCACGCCCCTGTATGAACAGCACGCATCTGTAAAAGACTCTCCCCATGGCTAAATGATGATAGAGCAATGATGACTAAGCGGGATGCAGCTCTTACGAAATATAAACATTACCCGAAGGAGGAATCCTTATCTATTACAAATGACTACATAATAAAACGACTCAGACAGTAAGAAACGCTCAACTATATTACACCCATGATCTTATAAAACCCTATTAAGACCCGCTACCTTATGGAAGTCAATGCGACTATTTGGCTTAAATAAACCGGACAAGGTAGACAATTTGGAGATTTCTCTTGATGAATTGAATGATCACTTTGTATCCTCCCATGTTCAATTAATCGAAGAAGCAAAAGAAAATATTTTGAGGGCAAATAACAACACACCACCCATAGGCAGAGATAAATTTTATTGTAGTTCTGTCTAACCCCTGCAAGTGAAAGCGGCTATCTTGCGAATTAAAACTAAATCCACAGGGGTGGACAATCTATGTCGACACCATTATTACAGTATTGACATTCATATTCAACTTCTCCCTTCAAAACAGTGTATTCCCAAATGTCTGGAAAATGGCCCTGGTACATCCTTTACTGAAAATAATATCTCCTCCACTAAACTGTAACTTCAGACCTATTAATATACTGTCTATAACAGCCAAGAGACTCGAACACATGGTGCATAATCAAATCACAAACTATCTCAACGACCATGACATACTGGACCCACACCAGTGAGGCTTCCGCCGAAATCACAGTTCATGTACTACCTTACTAAGCATGACTGAAAGGCAGGCTACTGATGAACAAAAACTGACAATTCTAGTCTTATTGGACTTCAGCAAAGCATTCAACTCTGTAGACCATGAGTTGCCCCTATCCAAACTTTATCGCCTAGTGTTCTCCTACAGTACTCTGAAATGGATGGGAGCCTATTTACATGAACGTCAGCATGTCGTTCTGTCTATGTCAATGACTTAGCTAAAGAGCTGACACATTGTAAATGTCACATTTATGCTGACAACGTACAATTATACATCCATGCAAAACCAACAGATGTTTTGAAAGCAATTGAGAAAATTAACATGGATCTAGAGGCCAGAAGCAAATGGTCTTTCCAACACGGACTTATTATAAACCCAAAAAAATCCCAAATCATTGCATTTGCTCATCCAAGACTTATTTCCAGTAATTACCACATGTCCATCCCTGATGTATGACTTCAGTATGAAGCTTTACCCTCTTGCAAGAGGGTAAACAATCTCAGAGTGATCATTAACCAGCGCTTCTCTTGCACGGATCAGGCAATATCTGTGAATAGATGATTTTTTGCAATGTTGCACATATTAAACAATTTCAAATTTACTTTCCCGTTCAGTTTAAAGATGAAACTATTTGAAGCCCTCGTATTTCCAATATTCAATTATTGTGACGTAGTTTACACAGACATGAAAACTGAGCTTCGAGATAAACTACAATGTGCACAGAATATGTAATCTGAAATATTGTGATCATCTTACCCAGTTTTACGTCGACCTTGGATGGCTTCGCCTTGAAAATAGATGGAAGCTGCATACTCTGACTTCATTGCACCAAATCTTGACCTTACAATCCCCATCCTACCTGTATGAACGATTTCATAGCTTCCCTGAACACCATGTTAAAAACATCAGAGCACTGAGCTCGACATTGCTCGCTATTCCTAAGCATAGATCCTCAACCTACAATTCCTTCACTGTTGTGGCCATCTGTGAATGAAATTTCCTTCTGCAGGAGGTCAGAGGGATATCAAACCTGGGAAGATTTAAAAGTATGTTCTCAAAATATGTATGAAACTAGCTTGTAGTGCGACAGATTCCTTTTTCTTCATCTTCTTGTTCTCCTTCTCATCCTGTCCTTTCTTCTTCATTTTATTGTTATTATTATTATTATTGTAATATCATTCATCAGTAGTATTAGAGAGTACTCAGCTGGGGTTCCTTGCATAGTTAACCTTATCCCGATCCCCATTTTTTAATGTTTTTGGCCAACAATAAAAACCCGAAAATTATAACATTTGTCAGTGTAATATATGTCTGGAATTGGACAAATTAATTGCAAGTATTAGGTTTGTCTGTATTGTTATTATTGTTATTATTATTATTACTGTTGCAATTCGTTGTATGTTTTTTTTTAGCAGTTATTATATTATTATACTTAGGAAATGTAAATTTATATTGTGTTTTATAATAGATATTTTATGTGGAGTATGGTAGCACAGTAGCATAGTAATTTGTTTGTCTCTTTTTAATTCAGTATTCAGAAATTTTTATTTTATATTATTTATGTATTTCACTGGTTAATAGTAAGACAGGGACACATGTCCGTAACTTTGCCAGTTAAAATAAACCATATCAATCAATCAATCAATCTATCTATCTATCTATCTATCTATCTATCTATCTATCTATCTATCTATCTATCCATCCATCCATCCATCCATCTATCTATCTATCTATCTATCTATCTATCTATCTATCTATCTATCTATCTATCTATCTATCTATCTATCTATCTATTTATTATGCAAGGTGTTCGGAAGCTTGAGGCATGACTAGTGGCTTGTAATTTTCTGAATACAGAACAAGATTTAAAATGAAGTGACATCACATTGTAAGATGAAAGTTGATTTTTGGTTTGGAGTTTTTGAAGCATGATTCTGTGTATTCAGTCTTGATCCAACCAGTCCCAAGCTGCCATTCATATCGATTTATATAGTTTAAGTGCAATCTTGAGCTGCCGACTATATTTTCTACAATTCATCGCCATGTGGTTAAGCTACCTGGCTCGGCGTTTACGGTATAGGTTTAATAGTGTTCAGTGTAGATGTAATTTTATTTATGTCCGTGTGTTGGTTAGTATATTGTTTGTCTGTGTACTGTACCTGAGTATAGTTCATCAAAGACAAGTGAGAAGAATGTGACTCCGCAAAAATTGGCACCATGGTCTCAATCAGCCAAAACATCCTTCCTATGCCAGTCATTAGCTGCAAATAATTTATTTCTTTTATTTGTAATAATAATGTACATATTCTTATTTTAGTGTGGGATATTGTTAGGAAGTGCATACTATGTTAGTGATAGTGAAGTAGATACTCTTTTGAAGCTGTTACAGATTGGGATTTTTTTGCCTCTGTTTTTCCATTCCACATATTTGTCAACATTAGGTAGGTTATCTATATCACGTTCAGTGACTTTCAAATTTTCAAGCCATCTTATAGCACAGTATTTCAAAGGAAGTACGTTTGAACCTGAATAATGTCTTGCAGGAACGTATGAAAACAAGAAGTGAAGTGCACTAAGAAACTCAGCAATATTCTACTGGGTTCCTTTTACTGGCATTTTATATGAATTGTGCACAGTATGCAAGCCACAAGGTCCAATGTTCACTAAAATAGGAGCATCTGGATCATCATTTAATAAATTACCAATATCCTGAAGGAACTTTTTATTAACATTTGGACCACCCATTGAAATTTGTTAGAGTTCTTTAAATTGAGTCCTTGCAGTGCTTGCAAAACAACATGTAACAAATTCTAGGAGGTAGAGTGACCAAGAAACACGGAATCAAAATAAGAAGTGCATACCTCATTAGTATCAGAATTGAAACAGCAAACTACAAGATCCATTTGGCCCATCTGAGAAACTTTATTCAGTGACTCGTCAAAACCAATGGTGAAACGTATGCACTTACTACACATCTCAAGAACTTGTTTATGAAAATAGGAAGCCAAACCATGAGTGATTGTATATGCAACTTTCGTTCTGTGCAGTTGAACTTTCGAAGCAATTTCAGAGTCTGGAAACATTACAGGGAACATACGTACACTAGCTTCACTGGCTCGTAAATAATGGTGTTGCATGACAGTTTGCATGCCCCATATAATGTCAGCTTTGGTTACTTGCCCTCTTGAAAGGTAGTTCTGTAGACATCTCTCCTCTGGTGAACCTCTGTAATTGAAGTAGAAGAAGAAGAACTGGAGTCATAAGTGGTAGAGTTCATTTTGGTAGCTGTAGTAGGCAGAGGACAATTTGTGTTTGCAGCCAGGTTATTATGGCCACTTTGTTGCTGAAAGAATTAGAAGAACAGAAGCTCAACAGTCTTTGGTGTCTATAGACAAAGGAATTTGTTCGCTGCAGCAGTAATGGTAATCAGTTCTTTTAAAATCTTCAATTGAATTTAATTAGAATAAATTCAACTTCCAAGTTTCTAAGTTTAATTTGTACATTAATTGCTCATTTATTTTTTGGATGTTAAGCTTTAAAAATGTATTTTAATATTGCTGTCATAGCTGGAAACTCCCTTTATAATTTTATTTTTTGTTTTTGTGTGTCAGGGAAAAAATGGTTTTTATGTCTGGAAAACAGGGAAATGTCAGGGAATTTCAAAATCTGATTTTTAGTCTTTAGGCATGAGATCACGGGTGATGATGCCCATGCAATTAGTAAGACAAGGTGTAAATCTTAATTATAAGAACGCTATGTGTACTGAATAGGTGGATCTCCATTAAACTTTTGTACCATTGTTGAATTAATGTGAGATAATTCGCAAACAATATGCAGCTGCTCTCTATACCTTGTTTAATCCTGCAACTTTTATTATGAACAGATCACCATGCATGACTGTAAGAAGCATTAGTGGCATTTTTGAATTGGGTGATTAATTTGAACATTACGTTTCATTTTGGGATAGTCCAGGGATCTTCATTCAACCATCTAGGACCATGGCAACAAACTGTATTGTTGATGAATATGTTCATTTGTAGTTGTCTTGTCACTAAGTCAGCGTGTTTCCCCTATCCTTTTTTACTTGTTTCAATTTGTATGTGATAGGTAGCGTTCTTCAGTGCACTTCATTTAAATGCACGGGGTTGAGGTGTACCTCCCGGTACAATTATCATTATCAGTGTGTATGTGTTTTGGCACTTAATAGTTTAATTGCCTAGCTGAGTAGCTCAGGCGGTTAAAGTGCTGGCCTTATATTTCTTATTGTGCATGAATGTTGAGTATTCAGTACGTCAGCAGCTTGGTTCTTGAAACTTATTATTTCAAACTTTTCAAACGTTCGAGTGTAGTTATTAAGACGTAAAGCGAATTTTGTTGTTGTCGACGACCCCCACCATCCCGTGAAAGGAAGTCGAACTTGATGTGTTTCAATTAAACACACAAGCTTTTAATGTACATTCATTTAGTTAGCATGCTCGTTTCATGCACGTGTGAAGAAGCCACTGGTGCGATTCCTAGTCTGGTCGGTGATTTTTTTATTTCTTCTGGCTCGAAGGTTTATTTGTTTATTATTTTTATTTATTGTCTTGTTTTATATGGCGGGACTCAGGCTATGAAGCCTACTATCCTGTCCGACCATACATACACCTACATGAAGAGTTAAATATCCACTAAATTATCTACAGTTTAATATCTTAAGGTATCAATTACATGTTTTAATTAATCTAATACTTAGCTATGATCTAATCCTACTATGTTATAAGAAATTATTATTATTCATTACCAGGTTTGACAGAGTTACTTAAAGTGGAGGTGGTTTGACACGCTCCTAATTTCAGCAGGTAGGGAATTCCAAATTCGGCTGGCGGCGACTATAAATGATCTGCTGTAGCCAGTTGAGCGGTGAATGGGAGTGCTTAGTACTGCTGTGGATGATGATCTTGTAGGAATACTAGAAGGTGATGCTAGGTAATGGAATTGTATGCCAAGCCTATCAAATGCGGGAGAAATATGGCTAAACCTTGGTATATCTGAAATAAATCGAACGCATGCGTTATGTACCTTTTGGAACTTGATGGAAAGTGAGGCGTTCAGGTTACTGTATACTACGTCACAGTAGTCGAATATTGGCATTACTTTGGATAAGCAGTTTTCTTACATTTTGGGGGAGTAAATCTCTGAGGTTTTTAAGGGAATGTGAGGAATAAAACACTCGCTAACATATGCCCGTTATATGATCGTTCCAACTAAGGTTTTTATCCATTATCATCCCTAAGTTTTAACTGTGTCTTTGAATTGTAACTGAGTGCCTCTTAATGTTACTGAGTGGGTATGGATGTCTGTAAGTCGTGCGTGGATTTTTTGGGTAGCTAAAAGAATACACTGCGATTTTTGGGCATTGCTTTTTAGTGCATGGTCATCGGTCCACCTACATATTCTTCCTAGGTCGTGTATTGCAGTCACGATGATGTGCATGTGTATATATCTGTATGTCGTCTGCGGACTGTAACCTGTGCTGGCATCGTAGCCCTAATTCTTATCAAGTTCCACGTTGGACCGACAACAATATATGTATAACCATCGCGCTGTACTTCCTCTCAATTTGCTTCATGTTGTATTACTAATTTAATATAATGTTGTCCGTGCTATCTTTCCTCTTAAATGCTACTAATTAACTATATGAATTCGGGGACGGATATACAGATCAAGCGCGGTGGTTGCATGTCAATGTTTAGTCAGCATCTCAGGGTAAAACATCCATATATATCCGATAATACTATCTACCTTCGTAAGTTCCGTTGAAGAGGGTGAATTTGTTCAATAAGTTACTCATTTTCCCCCAAAATCCTATCGTAAAATCAATATGAGCCTCTAAATATATCATAACTCCGAAATACCAGTCTATATATTATCTTATAACTAATCTTCCTATCTCTATCTCGGAACATAAACGCTTAAATAATCTTAAAACTAATTTATTAGCATGCTAATACTACAAATAATAAAATAATATCAATCTCTGGTAATAGAGGAAAATAAACTCAAATGTAACACATTATCATTCTTGACAAATCAAATTCTTGAATTAATACAATTAAAATTGGGTAGGTTTCATTAATTCATTTGGGCATTAATTATTATTTTGTTGTGTGACCACATTTCATGATTTTATTTCATCATGGGGATAAATGAGGTTTATTCTTTATTAAAGGAGGGAGTGGTCTTTCTTTCCTTTAGGTCTATTTGCAGTCTTCTTTAGGATTGGTTTGGAAATACGTATTGACTTGTTTGTGGCATGAGATAAGTAACTCCTTTCCATCTATGGCTTCAAAATGCCATCGTAAGTAATTAAAAGAAATTAATCGTAACCATATTAATATCAACTCCAACATCCTTATATTTTAAAAAATATGTGCCAAAATAAAATAAAAATATTTCATTTACGAGTGCCATATCCATGTTCATCAATCGTCATAACCTGCTAGAGTCGTACAGATCAATTAAATACTATGTGCATATTCAATTAAAATGAATCCTTTTACTGCCTACCGATGTGCCATGTTTAGGTTAAAACGTACTCCAATATTATATATTCACTATGTGAGACAAATATATTGCTAGGCGAGTATATCTCTTTCCCATATGTGCTTCAAAACACATGTAAATTACGATCAACCTATCTCAATATTTTATTTAAGTTCAACCAATCGACCATCTAACCTCTATGCTATACTTAATATTCACGTATCTAGGCCTTAATTCCATTGCTTGCCTCATTTTCAATCATAACATAACCGTAGCTAGACCATAAATTCGCGCCTATGTCATTCAATCATTCTTTACACAATAACTGTTCAACATTTCAAAAACACCAACAACATATTATTATTCACGCATCTAATTACTGCGATTCCTCCGCATACAATCAATATCTTCACTCAACTTCCCCATATTTAATACTACGTCCCAGTAAAACACTTCTTTTACCTCAGTATCTATTCATAACACTGGATAGAATTTTTATTGCTGCGAGGGCTGCTATCCCTCTAAGTTTGCATCTCTTGATGTGGTCTTCCCACCCTCCTTTCTTATTCAGTATCATCCCTAGATATTCTAATCTATCTACTTCCTCTATTCTTGCTCCCTGTACCAACCATTCCTTTCCTTTTCTTACCCTCCTTCTCTTACTTACAATCATCACCTTCGTTTTAGTATAGTTAATTTTCAGTGACCATTTATTTGCGTAATCTGCTAGTTTATCCAGACTTTTCTTCAATCCTCCCCTAGTCAGCGTCATTAGCAAAATATCGTCCGCGAAAATCAGGCCTGGGATCTCCATATTACCTACCGTTGGTACAGCCCACTTTGCCTCACCGTGTTCGTCTAGTATATCATTAATAAACAGAATAAATAATATAGGTGATAGTTTGCATCCTTGTTTGAGCCCCAGCTTACACTCTATCGGATTACTTATTACATTGTCTTCTAGTTTAACGCTATTATATACTCTATGATATAGCGCCTCTATCGCTCGTATCATTTTCCTAGAAACGCCCAGCTTCCCTAATTTTTCTATTAACGCCTTTCTGCTTACTGTATCAAACGCTTTCTCAAAATCGACCGCTGCCAAAAATATGCTGCCATTTCCCCGCACCGTGTATTTCTCAGTTAACATTTTCACAATCATGATATTATCTATTGTTTGTCTTCCCCTTCTAAATCCTCCCTGGTATTTTGAGATTATACCGTTATTTTCAGCCCAGTCCCTTAATCTATTAGCTAAGACTCCTGTGTAAATTTTGCTCAATGTATCTAAAAGAGTTATACCTCGGTAGTTATTAGGTAAATTTCTATTCCCTTTCTTTTTATATATTGGGCATATTATCCCATACTCCCATTCCTTCGGTACCTTCGCCCCGTTAAAAATCTTATTGAATAGCTTAACAATTCCTTCTACCATCGGACCGTATTTACTTATTTGTTTCCAGCATTCATTACTAATACCATTCCTCCCCCCCGCTGATTTCAACTTAAGCTTCCCAATCACCCCCTGTACTTCTTCTATCGTAAAATCCCTATCTAGTTCGTGTATACTTACTTCCACATTAGTCCACAAGGTCCGTTTCCTTTCCTTATACTCCCAATCGTCCCTTCCTCCTAATAGCTCACCGAAATATGTCACCCATTTTACATAGTCTTCTTCAATCCCTTCCCTCCTTTATTGATCATATTTATTCTCTCCCATATTTTTTCCGTTTGATTATTTCTGCATTCCTTGTTTATTTGCTCTGATTGTTCCTTCAACCATTGTTTCTTCTTATCTGCAATTTTGCTTTTATACTCTTTCCTCAACCTGCAGAATGCTTCACGCTCTTCTCTCCCTCCTTTTGCTCTATACTCTTTTAACGCTCCCAACGTTGCTTTTCTGAGAGCCTCACATTCCCTGTCATACCAACCCTCCCCTTCCGTTTTTTTCCTTTTGCTGTGCCCGACTGTACGGGTCACTCTCTTCACAGGATACTGCAATAATTCGAGCGCTCTATCTGTGTTGTTTTCCATCAGCGCCCTTTCCCAGCCAATTCTAATTAGATGTATCTCTTTATCCATGAATGTATCTAGTCTTCTCTTTGAGTTCTCTGCCCATATATATTTAGTATAGCCACTACCCCACTCTGTCATTCTTTTTCTCTCTTCCTCTTTATTTTCCTCTCGCCTCACCAAATTGACCCATACCGGAGCGTGGTGCGATTCAATCCAGTCTTCCACTATTATGTTTTTAATGTAACCTAGCAAGTCCTGTGAGCTCATTACTAAATCAATAACGCTCCCTCCTTGTTCAGTGACATAGGTCATTTTACCTTCTTTGTCCCCCTCCCAAAAGCCATTCAAGATGCAGAAACTCCCGATTTCACATAATTCTAAGAGTTTTCTACCATAGTTATTGATTACCTTATCATTACTACTTCTTCCTGCTCCAACTATCAATTCTTCTTCTTTACTATACCTTGGACTTCGCTCGCCTATTCTGGCATTCCAGTCTCCAAGTAATAATATACCGTCCTCCTCGTACCTCCCTCTGATGATACCGATTTCTAATAATAATTCTTCAAAGAACTTATCATTTGCATATGGAGATTCCCTGGGGTGACAGTAGGCAAAGGCCAAGCACACATGTTTCTCTCTCCCTGCTTCTCTCCCCATATTAAATCTTATCCACATGACCCCTTCAATTTCACTCTCGATATGCTCTATACATTCGTTCAGCTATTCTTTGACTAAAACTACTATTCCTCCTGGCACTCGGCCCATTTTGCTTAATCTCTTCCTTGACTTGTGCCTTACCGTGAATCCTCCCCAAGTTATCTCCCTGCCTACTTCTAGCCATGTTTCTAAAAGCGCTACAATATCGAAGCTTTCTACTAATGTTTTTACTTTTACATTGTCTATCTTTCTCAGTACACCTTCAATATTAACAAATCCTATTTTCCAGCCTAGTTACAGCTTTTTCTCCCTACCTTCCAGACCACCATCTTTAATCTTACTTCTCGTCACCCTCTCACTCTCAGCTTCTACCTCCCTTCCATCATTCCTCGACGGTTTGTTGTCATCCTTCTTCTCTTTATCTTCTACACCTTTATTTCTTTTCCCCCATAGGTCTTTCAGGCTCCTGCTTCTTCCCCTGGTCGTAAGGTCTCCCTCTTTCTTATTCCCCCCCAGATCGGTAATCAGAGCACCCTCTTTTCCTTTCGGAATCCTATCTGCTAACACTTCTTGAACCTGCACAATTGATCTTTCACTCACACTATCTTGCACTGTACTGATTTCTTGCCTCGTTGCTTCAGCCATGGTTACCACATTTCCTCCCTCCTCTTGAGCGTACTCCCGACTCTCTCTTGGCCGTTTCGAACGTTCCTCTTCCTGTTTCAGCCCTTCCTCCATCCTTTTTAGTTTTGTTACAGACCAAACACGCCACCATACACCATTTGTTACCACTAGCCTTTGATCCTTGATAAATGCTTTAAGGCCTTGATGTTTAGCTCTGCCTAAATGTTTCCGTAGGATTTTTATATTCTCACTCCCTTCTTTTCCCAAGTCTTTGCTTATCCAGATCCTTTCGCCTTGTAGGTTCTTTGCGTTTCTTAACACTATGTCCGCCATTATGGTTGACATCATCTTCACTTTTACTGGTCTCCTACCTTTCACTTTTCCTACTCTTTCAATATCGTCCATATCCACTTCACTGAAGTTAAGTTTCAGCTTATTTTGTACAAGGTCCACCACTTTATATATAAGCTTAACTCTATCTTCATTTCTTTCTTCCTGTAACCCATATATATATATGCATTTCTTCATCCTTTGTTGGTTAACGATGCCGAGCTCGTTCTTCAGAAACGTCACTTCCTTTTCCAGATCTTTTACCTGCTCTTTTAGCACTCTCGTTGCTCTCTCATTCTCTTCTATTCTTTTTTCTGTGGCTCCCCACTGATCCTTGAACCAGGACTTCATATCTTCGAAACCCTTGGCTTGTTCCTTTTTGAGTTCATTTACCAATATCTCTCCAGTGCTTGTTTTTATCGCTTCACCTATCATTCCCTTAATTCTCTCCCAGTCCTCCCAACTCATGTCAGGACCGGGATTCATCTCTACACCTCCTATAATTAGTAGCACCGTTATTACCGATGCTACCAGAATGACTTCACCAATCTTCCCCAGTTCTCCATTATTCGCCGCTTGCTTTGACGCCTTCTTCTGCCTGCCCCTCCAGCCACCTATCGCCGCACGATATTGCTCTATGCCGATCATGATATGCTGTTCACACCTAGCCTTGTCAAATACTCACTTAGTCTTGAGCTTGAAAACTCCTTTCTATCTCTTATACAGGACCACACGAGACCCCTCACAACTTGGTTCACCCAGGGGATAGACACTGCGGGTGCACTAAGTGTTAGCGTGTAATAACCAAGTTTGCATGCACTGACTCACTTTGGTAATATTTGCAATATTGGCACTCTGTCGTTCATACTGGCGAGAAAAACCACCGCTGCAATCTGTGCGACAAGACATTTACTGGTATCACGGTCGTGGGATGATTGACCTTGGCAGGTTCTTTGTTCAGCTAGACGGTATGCAAACTTACATTACTTAACCTCACTATTAGCCCAGATTCACGTGCAACCAAAATTTCGCTTCCTACTCCACTTAACCCAAACTTTACCACTTACTACCACCTCCTCATATCCAGAACACTTAACTGCATCTCACTAATCAACTAAACATTATGTCTTCACTCGATCCTTCTTCTATTTCACTTATATATCACTCATTGCTCCCTCGCCAATCTGTAGTACTCCCGAATCGTGGCCATAACACTGCAACCTGCTACTTTATTCCAATTCTTCGGAAATATGAACGATATTGGCCTTGTTAGTCGATCTGGTCGTTGGGTAACCCAGGCTTCTTACTATACACTTCACTTTCTTATCTTAGCCTCGCCTAGTTTGATATACGACGTCCTCTTAAGCATATAGGTTCAAAAACATCATCATTCACTTCCCGATACTGCTCACATTAACCTAAGATCAACTTCACACCATATGTCTGTTTGGACACCCCCTAAGGGGTGCCTATTGCGGTGCCAGTACCGGTGCGCTATGTAGCGCTCCTCACCTGGCCTGTAGTAGAAAATAAGGTATAAAAATAATAAGTATATGAGCAATGATGATAATAATAATAAAAGAAAAATGGTGAAGTTTTATACTGTAATTGATTGCGGTTATGTGGTAATATGGTAAAACGCAACATTATTCGCAGAGTGCCATGGCTGAGCTAGTAAGATGTCTAACTTTTTTGGTTTAACGACAGGTGGTAGACTCGGCGGTCACCCATCCGGGTACTAGCCATGCCCAATGTTGCTTCACTGTGGATTTATCAGTGTAAGCGCCAGAGGGCTCTGTCGTTGTTATTGACGCAATTAATTAATTACGTGTGCGAGCTGTTGGTAGCACTGTAATTGTGGCTAGAAGCATCTTTATGTTGACTGATTTGATGTTAAATATTAAAGCATCGTTTATTGGCAGCATGTAGCAGTGCACCGCCTCGTCTCCCGCGACCAGTGTTTCATCTTGAGATGTTATATTGCAGTTAAGGAAGTGAGGACTTGACTTGATAGTTCTTGCTCTTGGTTAGGACTGGGGGGGTGGGGTGCTGATTAGGCCTTTTCAGGGTCTCGGCTACTCAGTCCACCGAGGGGGCCCTGAATTAGACTGGATAAGATATTGGAGTAGGTTGAGTATGAGGGTAAGTAGGCTATTGTTTGTCATGGTCTGTGGGGGAGTTGGGGTGGTTAGGAGTGGCTGAGGTGTGTTTGGTTGTGTGTTAGTTTTTGTCTGTTGCTTGTGGAGTGTAATTTTGTGCTGTTTCTGTTTTAGTGCTTTTTTAAAGTACGGGCAGCCAGGGAAAGACGCCGCGTGTTTGCCTTGGCAATTCGCGCAGGTCGCCTGGTCCCGGGGTACTTGGCATGCGGAGTGATGGTGAGGGCCACCACACCGATTGCATCTGGTGGCATTTTTGCACTTGGCGGCATGGTGGTTCAGTTGGAGGCAGTTATAACAAAGTATAGTTAATGAGGGATGAGGAGGTCGAGGTTGGGTTTTTGTTTTGAGAACTGTTGTTGGAGAAGGACCTTGGTTCGGGTTTTGAGTGAGTTTAGGTTTCTTTTGTTGGGTACTGATGCGCGTTAATTGAGTTGCCTTGTTTATGGTGAGCGGGGGTGGGAGGGGAGGGGGAATTGGGATGGTTTGTGTGTCAATGTCTTGGGTATCTGGGGAAGTTTGTGTTTCCTGCTGGAGAGTGACTGGAGTTTGGGTTCGGGTGATGGTACTTATGGTAGGAGGGGAATGTTTGGTTTTCTTCGCCGCAGTGGCTTGGTGGTCAGCTTCTTTTGTTGAGTTGTCCGGCTGGATGTTCTTGATGTCTGTGACAGGGGCTGCTTTCATTGTTGAGTCATCAAAGATATCATCTCTTTGAAATGTGGTGGTGGCAGAAGTTTGAGTTTCTTGGTCTGCAGTTTCCGGTGGAGTAGTGACTTGTTGATTGACATCTCCGTTCAGTGGATTTATGATTATTGGAGTTGAGACATTCGTATGTTCCAGTGCGCGAAGTATATGAGGTATTGATTTGTTTCTTCGTGGTGTGACCAGTAACAGATTGTTGTGAGATTCTTCGATGACCGCTATGTGCTCATCGAAGATCGGCATGAGGGAGCTGATGATGGTCTTTCTTGTCATTGGTACTGGATCAGGAATTGTTAGATTGAAGATAATGACCATGCACTTCTGAGAGACTGGGAAGGTGGTGTTCCCGCGAACACAGAAGAGAGGGACTGAGTAGTCGACTTCTTCGTTGCTGGGTGCAGGTTCATCTTCTTTTTCCTCTTCAAAACTGTCACTTCGGTTTGATACCGGTGGGGTAGGCTGGATGAGCGGTGGTGGGGGTGAGTGCTGAGGAGAGGCGGGGGAATAGGGTGGAGAGTAATTTCTGAGCGGGCTGGGGGTGGATTGAGGTGGAGTGAGCTGTGAGTAATTTCTGAGCGGGCTAGGGGTGGATTGAGGTGGAGTGAATGGTGTATCTAGATAGGCTGATAATTCTGCTTGAAAATTTTGAAAATTAATTCCTTAGAATACATAATGCCTTAGAATTCACATATTGGCACAAACAAGTTATATTTTGGCACTTCAGCACTTCTACAATTATACTACACTAAATGAAGTAATTTGATAGTTAAATTTCTTGAAAATGTTACTTATCTCAAGCCATTTTTATGTCCGATGTTGGTTTCTTCTTCCTCCTCATGGCATCTCAGAACATCTAGCCTCGTGCTGGATTACGCCATACTGGATCTCTGTAAGTCGCCGGGCCTGAGCTTACGATGATCTGGTCAGCCTTCCTCCATCGATTTACGCTAGCTCCATTTCGAGTCCAAATTCCATGTAACGAAAAGACATTGCTAATTTCACAGAATACATGTTAGTTTTTCGTATACAAAGCTCTGCCAAGTACATTGACTATTTGTATTCATGCTTCTTATTCTTTAAGGATAATGCTCAGAGTTAATTATATCTTTATAAATTGGTTCTTTCTTGGTGAAATAAATTGCCTAAACAATGTTATTTGAATCTTGTAGATGGATTATTCGTATCGTTTGAGAAAATCTGGCCGCTTATTAAGTTACTATTGGCCTTATTTATGAATGCCTTAATCCGACACCTCTTCTTCAGCACAGTACTTGGAGTGTATTATACGTGCTTCCCTGCCGTTTTTTTTAAAAGTAGTTTTCAATAGTTTGTTATTGGATTCTTCCCGCGTACGGATTCTAGTACGGTTCTCTCGATTATAATAGTTGTCCTTCTGGTTAGGTAATCAGAATTTTATAGCTCGTTTCTGGTGTAATCTTTCTTTTTTTTTTTGCCAAAGTAGGTAAGAATAGGACGTTTTCAATTTTTTTACGTACAATTGTTCATTTTTCATAGAGTTTCCTTTCCTTCTCGCCGGGCAATGCCTCTTAATTGCGATCAACTTGTCATAAAAGGTTACTCCGTGCATTCTTGACGCTTGAAGCTGACCTGCGCCATTTTGCATCCGATCTATCTTCATGTCAATTGACGTCAATTGTAACGTAATGGTACAGTACACATATTATTGACAATGTTTAATTACTTGTGTTATTCCTGAAGGTTGTGGGTTTTGATTACTTTGGCTGTTATGTTAGTTTGTTTCCCAGGCGGCTTGGTGATTTTTTTATTTGCTCGCTTCTCTAATGTTAGTTACCAAGTGATGTAAACCAGCACGCAATTACACGTCTCCAGGGTTCAAACCTGTAGCCTAGAGCTCAATGCGCAAACAATAAACTTTGTACTCCCTGTCTTACTAAATAAGTTACTTCGGAGTCTAGTCAACTTGCTCGTACCGCCAATGTTCTTTTGCTGAGATGTGCATACTAGGCTAATTGCAAAAATAATGAACTTTGTATTTCATATCACAGCAAATATTTCGAAGTCTAATCAGAATGTTCTTGGAATCAATCTTTTTTTTTTGTTTTGCTAAGACGCACATATGTCACGACCTCACTTAGTACAGACTTTGTTGCATTCTCTTTCCACATTCAATTGACATAGTTTGTGCTAATCGTTCACACCTAGTCTTTAGTGAAAGAAAAGCCCGTCGTCGATTCTGGATCGGGTTGAGGACTTTTAATATTTTTCTTCTTGTGAACTTAAGACTTTAAGTTCTGATTCGAAGTTAGCTGCAGGTTTGAGAACCCAATTCAGCGATTGTTTTCTTTATTCAGAATTAAAAGTTTTAATTTTTGGTGTTAGATATTTGAATAGCACTTCAGCTTTGGGTCCAAGCGAGCTCCATGTTCAAATCCTAGTTCTGTAGGTGATTTTTTCCTCTGAATCTTGTAAGGCTAAAGCTAGGTGTTTTAATGAAACACATAAGCTGTTAATGTACAGTCATTTAGTTAGCACGCTTGTTTCTTTCCCAAGTAAATGATTCCCGGGTTCGAATCCTAGTCGGGTCAGCTAATTTTTCATTCCTTGTAGCTCAAAGGTTCGGTGTTTTAGATTCAACACACAATCATTTAGTTACTATGGTAGTCAGCAATCCAAGCGAAAGATTGCCGAGTTATATTCCCAGTCGGTGTGGGGATTTTTAATTTATCTCAGCTCAAACGTTAGGTGTTTTGAATTAAATGGACACTTTCAGTGTGCAGTCATTTACTTAGCAGGATACTCAGCAGTCCAAAGGGATGAGCTCTGTGTTCAGTTCCCGGTCACATATAGTGCGAACATATTTTTCCTGTTCTGAACACTTAAATGTTATTCCCTTGAGTGATATCAACAGTATTATAAGCTACTATAAGCCT
This sequence comes from Anabrus simplex, assembly GCF_040414725.1. NCBI lineage: Eukaryota > Metazoa > Arthropoda > Insecta > Orthoptera > Tettigoniidae > Anabrus > Anabrus simplex. The sequence goes on from NC_090279.1 coordinate 41,840,352, forward strand.
CCAGAATTCAAATCTTTGAGCTCGAATTTTTACAATAAGAAAATTGGGGTTCCAAGCACTAAATACCAACAGCACATTACGCATCAGCCTACATGCTAGCATCTTTGACTCTGCAGTCGCTCAGTTCAAGGAGCTTGAGGTAGCTATATAAAGGTATGTCCCTAAGAATAATGCACATGCATTAAACCTTTTACCATCTCCGTAGTCCCATACCACCATCTTGTTCCACGTTCAGCTCTTGAGCCCTAGACCGTAGCTCATTCCCTTTCGCCCTTTAGTTTTAGCCCTATTGCCATTTTGTTCTTTAGCCATTTAACACTTTTGCACATTTGTCCTTTGCCATGTTGATCTGTATCATTTTTGCGCTTTTGGCCTTTTGCAGTCACTCAGTTCCATGATCTGATGTCACCTTTGAGCGTTATGCCCCTATGAATATAGCACACCTATTAAGCTTTACACCATCTCCCTTGTCCTATTAAAATAATGTGAATGGCCGCCATCCATTTCCAACCTCAGCTCCTAACATCCATGGACCATATCTCATCTTGCCTAGCTAGGTTAAGCCTGGGATCGAATCTCAAACTCGAGTCTATAACGCCCTTGCAAGGTTAAACCGGGCAACAAATCCATGCCTGATAGATTCAACCAGTACTCTTGGACATCAAACTTGTCGGTAAAGCTAATGACCTTGTAAGGTTAAGCCTAGGGTTGAATCCAGGGCCTGCGATGTTAGGCCCCGAGTCGAACCCGTGCTCGTTAGGTTAAGCTTGCACTCTTGGCCAAGTCCTACTTTCAAATCCTCCCCCCCAATTTATGGTCATGTGAGGTTAATCATTTTATTTAGGCATAATTTTGGCATTACGTATCTTCATCATTTATTGAAAACTTTAACTTCATGAACATTCGAGAACTTATGTCACTCTCACTATAAGAATCATGATCGATTAACTAGAAGAACGATCACTTTAGGGCAGTGCGAAGATTTGTTAATCTATCTTCACTCATTATATAAGACAGACTAATAATGGTTTAAAATTTGCATTAATTAGATACGTTTTTTAATTAGACAAGCTCGGGGTTGTTGAGTGAGCACAGAGAGTGATTATTATTTTAAACTGCGGTTGTCGATTCATGTGCTCTGCAATATACTCTCCATAATGCAGTATTCGTTGCTACTTCCTCACAGAGCTCGATAGCTGCAGTCGCTTAAGTGCGGCCGGTATCCAGTATTCGGGAGATAGTAGGTTCGAACCCCATTGTCGGCAGCCCTGAAAATCGTTTTCCCTGGTTTCCCATTTTCACACCCGGCAAATTCTGGGGCTGTACCTCAATTAAGGCCCGGCCACTTCCTTCCCATTCCTAGCCCTTTCCTGTCCCATCGTCGCCATAAGACCTATCTGTGTCGGTGCGACGTAATGTAACTAGCAAACGTAATAATAATAAAAGCTATTTCCTCAGTGATCATAAATATGTGCTATGGTACCATTCTGTCACTTGACAAGGCTAGGCTATTTGCATTTACCACTATCTGCCTTCATAAATAGAGCATCCAATGTCATTAAGGCCTATTATTAACACTCAATCATTTACAGCCACTTTCATTACTTTCAACATAACTTATTTTTATATCATACGTTTCGTCCTTAATATATATGAATAACATTTAGGTGACAATTTATACTTCATTGATGAAATTATGTAAGATGAGGTGTCATATTCTATAAACATTCGGAAATAAATACATCATATCCATCCCAATTCGTCTTTTAGGTTCTAAGTTTAACAAATTGGTCTATGATTTTTAACACTTGATTGCTAGTGCACTACACTGTTAATGAAATTCAAATAATTGAAGACTTACAATATCAACACATTTTATCTGATAGAACTACATTCATGTTCATAAAAAACAGAACACCATGAAAGACTAGAACAGGAAGTTCTTATTCACAAGACGTGTTTATTAGTATGTTCTGCTGAAACGAGTAGCGTTTCATCACCCAGAATCGGCATATGTCCCGTTAACTAGTAGGCACTGGGTCCTCCAAAGGCACTGACAATTTATTCCATGTGTGATGGCATCGGCATGTATAAGGCGCGAATGGCGTCCTAGGGTATAGCCATCCATGCTTTATTCACCTCGTTCCACAGTTCATCTTTGGTGGCTGACATTGTGTCACAGCGAAGCACCCGTCCTTTCACCATATCCCACACATTTTCAGTTGGCGACAAGTCCAATGATCAGGTGGGCCAGGGCAACAGTCTGACATTCTGTGACATGAAGAAAGCACGTGTTCGTGCAGCGAAATGTGGTGTCTGGGGTGTCGTGCAGAAAGGGTATGTCATTCACGTAGGTCAAACTGGCAACAGTAACCTGGACACGCACCAACTGTGATTTATAGTTGTACCCAATAGCACTCCACACCATAATGCCTTGAGTTGGCGGTGTATGTCTTTTGTGAATGCAGTCATTGTGATGTCTCTCCACCAGTCTGCGGCGAACGAAAATGCGGCCAACGTTTTCAAACAGACAGAACCTGGATTCGTCTGAAAATACTGTCTGCTGCCATTCCCGTCCCCAGAGACGTCACTCCATACACCATTGCAGTCCGGCATGTTTATGCACATTAGTCAAAGGTAGGGGGAGGAGTGGACGATGCGCCGTTAACCCAGATCGTAATAAACTTGGACGGACTCTCACTCCTGAAAGTACGATATGTTACACTGTTCTACTGTTGCGCCAGAACCGAGGAGGTTGAATATCTGTGATCTGTGCTGCAATGCTATTCCGATTAGGTTTCGATCTTCTTGGGGTTGGGGGAGGGTTGTGGGCGGTGCGACCAGACACATCTGGTCGTGTTCTATAGCCTCCTGTGAACGTTCTGTACACACCCTTTGCACAGCCGACGCACTTCTTCGTACGCGAGCTACAATTTCCCAGATATATGTATATCACGTTCTCTCATGCTTCTTTCAAAATCACTCATCTGACAGTACTTTTCTTGCATACGTCTGCGAGGCATCCTGCACATTTGCTCAAGTCACACTGATTCAGTACCTTCGGTTTACAGTGACAATGAGAACCGCAGGTACAGTTTACCAGCCAATGGGGGTGCACAGATGTATCGATGAGGACCTTGTACCTGATATTCGACATGGTTCAAATGCTAATCATTTCTTCAGAACATACTAGTCCACATGTCTTGTGAATATGAACTTCCTGTCTCTAGTCTTTCAAGCTGTTATGTATTTTAAGGACATGAGTGTATTTCAGTCACTCACAAAATTTACCAACACCAATAAGTAGATGAGAAGCGGTAAGGATCTGTAACAACACAAAATGATCCATAATATTATTACAAGAATGAATTCCTTCTGAAAAGGAAATTAATATTTAAAAAATGTATTTAAATTTTTATGATGGAAGTTGATTCAGTTGGTTCTTGTTTGTGGGTTACTGTAGTCACGTCCTAGTTCGTGAACCATGGGCAACGGCTGAGTGGCCTAGTAAGTGGCCCTGAGAGTCGGGATACCAGTTGCTATGGAATGGGAGTGGGCATCTCGGACATATTCTGAGTCGTGGCCCTCCTTGTGCTCAGGCGGCTAGGACTATACAATTCGCCGGTGGTCCATAACCCGTTAGAGGAGAGATCCTCACTTGGACTATGTGCAAGTAGGGCAGCATCCTCCTTCATGAATTTACCGAGCTCAGAACACTTTAAGCAAGCCTCGGACCTATGGGAGTAATGGAGTCCCACTCCCATTTGACAGGCGAGGGACTCCTTGGAAACAACTTGGCGAACGAAATGGAATTCGATGGGGAGCTATCAATATTACTGGGGCTTATGGAAGAAAGAAGGTAGAACTGGCTGAGTTAGCAAAGAGGATGCATCTGGATGTGCTAGGAGTAAGTGATATTCGGGTAAGGGGAGATAAGGAGGAAGAGATAGGAGATTATAAAGTGTACTTGACGGGTGTTAGAAAGGGAAGGGCAGAGTCTGGGGTAGGGCTCTTTATCAGGAATACCATTGCACGCAACATAGTTTCGGTTAGGCACGTAAATGAGCGAATGATGTGGGTAGATTTGTCAGTGGGAGGAATTAGGACAAGAATTGTGTCCGTGTACTCACCATGTGAGGGTGCAGATGAGGATGAAGTTGACAAGTTTTATGAAGCATTGAGTGACATCGTGGTCAGGGTCAACAGCAAGGATAGAATATTGCTAATGGGCGATTTCAATGCGAGAGTTGGGAATAGAACTGAAGGATACGAAAGGGTGATTGGTAAATGTGGGGAACATATGGAAGTTAATGGGAATGGGAAGCGTTTGCTGGACTTCTGTGCTAGTATGGGTTTAGCTGTTACGAATACATTCTTCAAGCATAAGGCTATTCACCGCTACACATGGGAGGCTAGGGGTACCAGATCTATAATGGACTATATCTTAACAGACTTCAAATTCAGGAAATCTTTTAGAAATGTACGAGTTTTTCGGGGATTTTTCGATGATACAGACCACTATCTCATCTGTAGTGAACTAAGTATCTCTAGGCCTAGGGTAGAGAAAGTGAAATTTGTCTGCGAACGAATAAGGGTAGAAAATTCTCCAGGACGAGGAAATTAGACAGAAGTACATGGATATGATTAGTGAGAAGTTTCGAACAGTAGACAGTAAGTAAGTTCAGGATATAGAAAGTGAATGTGTGGCATATAGGGATGCTGTAGTAGAAACAGCAAGGGAATGCCTAGGAACAACTGTGTGTAAAGATGGGAAAAGGCGAACATCTTGGTGGAATGATGAAGTGAGAGCAGCCTGTAAATGTAAAAAGAAGGCTTATCAGAAATGGCTCCAAACAAGGGCCGAGGCAGACAGGGATGGGTACGTAGATGAAAGAAACAGAGCAAAACAAATAGTTGTTGAATCCAAAAAGAAGTCATGGGAAGATTTTGATAATAACCTGGAAAGGCTAGGTCAAGCAGCAGGGAAACCTTTCTGGACAGTAATAAATAATCTTAGGAAGAGAGGGAAAAAGGAAATGAACAGTGTTTTGGGTAATTCAGGTGAACTCATAATAGATCCCAGGGAATCACTGGAGAGGTGGAGGGAATGTTTTGAACATCTTCTCAATGTGAAAGGAAATCATCATGGTGGTGTTGCAAACAGCCAAGCTCATGGGGAGGAGGAAAATGATGTTGGCGAAATTATGCTTGAGGAAGTGGAAAGGATAGTAAATAAACTCCATTGTCATAAGGCAGCAGGAATAGATGAAATTAGATCTGAAATGGTGAAGTATAGTGGGAAGGCAGGGATAAAATGCCTTCATAGAGTAGTAAAATTAGCGTGGAGTGTTAGTAAGGTACCTTCAGATTGGACAAAACCAGTAATTGCACCTATCTATAAGCAAGGGAACAGGAAGGATTGCAATAAGTATCGAGGTATCTCATTGATTAGTATACCAGGCAAAGTATTCACTGGCATCTTGGAAGGGAGGGTGCGATCAGTCGTTGAGAGGAAGTTGGATGAAAACCAGTGTGGTTTCAGACCACAGAGAGGCTGTCAGGATCAGATTTTCAGTATGCGCCAGGTAATTGAAAAATGCTACGAGAGGAATAGGCAGTTGTGTTTATGTTTCGTAGATCTAGTGAAAGCGTATGACAGAGTACCGAGGGGAAAGATGTTCGCTATACTGGGGGACTATGGAATTAAAGGTAGATTATTAAAATCAATCAAAGGCATTTATGTTGACAATATTGGGCTTCAGTGAGAATTGATGGTAGAATGAGTTCTTGGTTCAGGGTACTTACAGGAGTTAGACAAGGCTGTAATCTTTCACCTTTTCTGTTTGTAGTTTACATGGATCATATGCGGAAAGGTATAAAATGACAGGGAGGGATTCAGTTAGGCGGAAATGTAGTAAGCAGTTTGGCCTATGCTGACGACTTGGTCTTAATGGCAGACTGTGCCGAAAGCCTGCAGTCTAACATCTTGGAACTTGAAAATAGGTGCAATGAATATGGTATGAAGATTAGCCTCTCGAAAACTAAATTGATGTCAGTAGGTAAGAAATTCAACAGAATTGAATGTCAGATTGGTGATACAAAGCTAGAACAGGTCGATAATTTCAAGTATTTAGGTTGTGTGTTTTCCCAGGATGGTTATATAGTACGTGAGATTGAATCAAGGTGTAGTAAAGCTAATACAGTGAGCTCGCAGTTGCGATCAGCAGTAATCTGTAAGAAGGAAGTCAGCTCCTAGACGAAACTATCTTTACATCGGTCTGTTTTCAGACCAACTTTGCTTTACGGGAGCGAAAGCTGGGTGGAATCAGGATATCTTATTCATACGTTAGAACTAACAGACATGAGAGTAGCAAGAGTGATTGCTGGTACAAAACAGGTGGGAACAATGGCAGGAGGGAACTCGGAATGAGGTGATAAAGGCTAATTTAGGAATGAACTCGATGGATGAAGCTGTACGCATAAACCGGATTCAGTGGTGGGGTCATGTGAGGCGAATGGAGGAGGATAGGTTACGTAGGGGAATAATGGACTCTGTTATGGAGGGTAAGAGAAGTAGAGGGAGACCAAGACGACGATGGTTAGACTCTGTTTCTAACGATTTAAAGATAAGAGGTATAGAACTAAATGAGGCCACGGCACTAGTTGCAAATCGAGGATTGTGGCGACGTTTAGTAAATTCTCAGAGGCTTGCAGACTAAACGCTGAAAGGCATAACAGTCTATAATGATAATGCATGTAATGTATGTATGTATGTATGTATGTATGTATGTATGTATGTATGTATGTATGTATGTATGTGTGTATGTTGATTCAGTCCCTGCTGGCAACGTCTCATGATTGGTCCCTTTACCACCCTTTAGGTTGTGGTGGCATCACCCCTTCTAGTAGCACATTCTGGAAGGAATATCCTTTGCAAGGTGCACCGTGATGGATGTAGAGAATTCTGTTGCAAACAACATGATGATTCCCCTTGTTCCTTGCCTTGCAGGCTTCCTTTAACAGTAGGCTTGCTCACACACACACACACGCACACACACACACACACACACACACACACACACACACACACACACACAGAAACTAAAACAGCACATTAATATGTGCTCCAACGCTGCCTATTTAAATGTCAGTCTACACTTAACTTGCGGGTTCAGATGATTTATGCATACCACACGTGTTCTGGAATTAATATTGTAGTGGTTATGTCTTGCAGAAGACGCAATAAAGTGCTCTCTTTGCAAGACATAACAGCTAATAAACGTCTCTTGGCGTAGAATAACTTGTAGGATTGTAGTGGGAAAGCGAATCGAAGTTGTGCTCTAAAGTAGAGCTGTATGTAAGCAGTAGAGTAAGAGCTGAGAAAGTTGAGCGTCGATTACACACTGCATTTATCAGTTCTCAGCCTAGAACGTGTGATGAGTTGGGAACCAATCATTAAATTTCTTCACGTCTTCTTTAAAAATCATGGTTCGAAACTGGTCTTCTGAAGAGTTCTGAAAACTTGCTGGGCAGTGCTGGCCTTGAAAATGTTAGCTATTCATATCTGTCGCATGCAAAGCTCCTGACCAGTACGAGAAAGGGAACGGATCGCCACGCGGTCATGCAGCTATGAGCTTAAAGGCAACTTGCTCTAAGGTTTTTGCGGCAGTCTCAATGTTAACTGTAATTATGCCATATTCGGATACAATATGTTGTAGACGAAGAATTCCTTTCCACAGTATATACTACTGTATAAATTATACAGAAGTATTAAAAGTGTATTATTTTGATATTTTGATGCGTTGATATTTTGTTGAAATCCTATGTGTGATGTGATAATTGCATTTTTGGATTCAATTGTTGTGTAGAACTTTAAAGTGAAACTATCTGAAGATTTGTACAATGCTTACGCAGTGTCATTCTACATTATTAACAGTTTTCTAACATGCCCAGCGATCTTTTAGCTGTTAATTTTAATACTGTAACTGGTTTTACAGTAAAATAGTGATAATCATTTCATTTACTATTTGTTAATTGATAATTTACCCAAGTGTCGTTGAAATGTGTTTGATCCAATCCAATCTCTTCCCTTTGGAGATAAATTGACCCATGACCATTTCTCTGTGCCTAGATACCTTTGAACCATGATTCCCGTTTACAGCATATACCCTGCAGTTTACTAGTGTTTTCTTACACTTCTCTGAGTGTTAGCTTCCAAATATTCCATGGAATAATTACGACGGTTTATCTTCAAACAAGTGCATACATTGTTTCTTAATATGGATAGATCTGTGGTGATATAGTGTACCCTACAGGGCACATTATTACTGCAGGATGATACCTACCTGCTCTTCTGTTCTTGCATACGGACACCAGCTCAGCTCCAGTCGGCAGAAACGGTCGATTACAGGGTTCTTGTGAACGAGAGTAGGGAGGTAAAAAAATTGTTCATATCTATGCCTACGAAATGAGGAACACAAACGCACCTACTGACATTTTGAGCACAAGTTGTGTATTCTTAAATCAACATTTCATTTCTTTTATATTACAATTTATTGCACTAATAGTGCTAAAATGGATGCCCAAAAGGCTCATATCATAAATAAGATAAACATCAAAAAAAATTATACACTATCTGGTTGATTTGTCGTGCGGAGAATCGATAAGTGACTCCAAGAAACAAATGTGTCCTTACTCGGAACAGCCACGCTGTACCTGCACATAAAGTATATGATGCTAGGGTGAGAAATTGTCCTGCAGAAATAACGCCACTAAAAGATCCCCACACATATTTGGGAAAATGCACACAACAAGATAGTAAGTTTGAACCTACGACTACAGGCATAACCTTTCTAATCTCGCATGAAATATCTCTCTTTTATGGATATGAACCAAGGTCCATTCAAACAAACATTATATTTACAAAATTTACTGCTTAAGCAAGTTTTCTTAGTGCCCAGTTTCTATCTACCGCCCTACCATTTATAAACAAAGTAAATAAAGTATGAGAGAAAGAAAGGATGAATGAATGAAACCATCGTCATATGCTTGTCTCGCCTGCGAGAAGGAATTCCACCCCTCGTCTTGTATTTTAAAAATGGCTGCGAGACTCCCTGCTGTGCAGGCAAGGGAAACGACCTCCAAGTCTTGGGCCGTGAAGCACCCCTCGCACAAACAAAATAAAAACATAACCTATTTTCCAAACCTCGACCTTGTCTCAACACATGACGAAAATCGCCACAATAAATGAGTGAGGAAATCAACATACGTGTCTGCACTATCCAATGTCCGTGACAGACCGCCCTGGGTCTCGATTCCACCATCTGGAGTATTACACATTGTTATACATATCCGTCTCGCCGTCCGCCTAATGCGACGTGTTCCAATTAACCCTCAAGTCTAGGGTTCAATCCCTTACTTGGCATAGTACAAGGGGTCGCAAATATACGTGACATAGCCTACGGGTTATTTTCATTACCCTCACATTCAATCCAACACAATATAAACATGGCGTAACAATTAAATCCTGGCCGCATGCGTGCTCTACATTATGCAGACGGATTCCCTTCCCAACATAAGGGTACCCTATCATGATTAACCTATAAATACAAGTAGATATCGTCTGATGCCGGGCACTAAGAAACATTGATTTAATCTCGTACGTAAGATTCCCTACGACTATGTGTACATTCACACATTCATAGACTACCTTAATCCTTGCTTTCATATAGACAATAAAATAAAAATGTGTATGCCTTAACCTAAATTATATAAAGGAAATACCTTCATAAATGGCCTAATGGGCCGTAATCCTACTCCTTACTATACACTGATTGACAGAGCAAATGCAACACCAAGAAGGAGTAGTCAGAACTTTATGCCAATTGCAGGGTAGACTGACGTCACTGAGGTATGCTCATGATGTGAGATGCGCCGCTGTGCTGCGCACGTAGCGAACGATAAATGGGACACGGCGTTGGCGAATGGCCCACTTCGTACCGTGATTTCTCAGCCGACAGTCATTGTAGAACGTGTTGTCGTGTGCCACAGGACACGTGTATAGCTAAGAATGCCAGGCCGCCGTCAACGCAGGCATTTCCAGCAGACAGACGACTTTACGAGGGGTATGGTGATCGGGCTGAGAAGGGCAGGTTGGTCGCTTCGTCAAATCGCAGCCGATACCCATAGGGGTGTGTCCACGGTGCAGCGCCTGTGTCGAAGGTGGTTGGCGCAGGGACATGAGGCACGTGCGAGGGGTCCAGGCGCAGCCCGAGTGACGTCAGCACGCGAGGATCGGCGCATCCGTCGCCAAGCGGTGGCAGCCCCGCACGCCACGTCAACCGCCATTCTTCAGCATGTGCAAGACACCCTGGCTGTTCCAATATCGACCAGAACAATTTCCCGTCGATTGGTTGAAGGAGGCCTGCACTCCCGGCGTCCGCTCAGAAGACAACCATTGACTCCACAGCATAGATGTGCACGCCTGGCATGGTGCCGGGCTAGAGCGACTTGGATGAGGGAATGGCGGAACGTCGTGTTCTCCGATGAGTCACGCTTCTGTTCTGTCAGTGATAGTCACCGCAGACGAGTGTGGCGTCGGCGTGGAGAAAGGTCAAATCCGGCAGTAACTGTGGAGCGCCCTATCGCTAGACAACGCGGCATCATGGTTTGGGGCGCTATTGCGTATGATTCCACGTCACCTCTAGTGCGTATTCAAGGCACGTTAAATGCCCACCGCTACGTGCAGCATGTGCTGCGGCCGGTGGCACTCCCGTACCTTCAGGGGCTGCCCAGTGCTCTGTTTCAGCAGGATAATGCCCGCCCACACACTGCTCGCATCTCCCAACAGGCTCTACGAGGTGTACAGATGCTTCCGTGGCCAGCGTACTCTCCGGATCTCTCACCAATCGAACACGTGTGGGATCTCATTGGACGCCGTTTGCAAACTCTGCCCCAGCCTCGTACGGACGACCAACTGTGGCAAATGGTTGACAGAGAATGGAGAACCATCCCTCAGGACACCATCCGCACTCTTATTGACTCTGTACCTCGACGTGTTTCTGCGTGCATCGCCGCTCGCGGTGGTCCTACATCCTACTGAGTCGATGCCGTGCGCATTGTGTAACCTGCATATCGGTTTGAAATAAACATCAATTATTCGTCCGTGCCGTCTCTGTTTTTTCCCCAACTTTCATCCCTTTCGAACCACTCCTTCTTGGTGTTGCATTTGCTCTGTCAGTCAGTGTATTTACAAATTAATCACCGTATTTCTGCATAACAACCCCCCAACCCTACACATATATATTAATTATTGTTCACTTATCTATCATCTTGGAGACCTCTTTATCCCTCCGTCAGGGTTAAGCAGTGCCTGCTCAGCCCATCATGGTAGCGATGTGGTCCTGGGTCGATCCTCTGCGTCCAGTCTCCATGGGTTGCTCGTTCATGAAGCCGTCTTCTTGAGGGATGGCTCGTTCATGAGGCCTTCTTCTTGAGGTTGTGGTCGGCAGGTCACGTCTTACACGTCTCTCGAAACACAGCACGAGTCTTCACTGGAATGAAATGCCTAATTTATAAACAGCACAGCATTCCCGGTACTTTTATTTAATTTTCGATGCAAAAATCAGTACTGGCGATCTGCGACGTTAAAGTCATTGTTCCCCTTTAACAGCTTAACCGCACACGAATGTATATAGGCAATATCTACTATCTGAAATCAGCAACCTAATCGGTCGAACAAATTGTCATTATCTCATGCTCGACTGATTCATACCCATAAGTATAGCAGGAATAACACAGATGACTTTAGTTTATACTTGCACTTCTTCCGCACTTCACACTATATTTACGTGGTTACCCGTACCTCTTCATGATGAAGTCTACACGTACGGCATTGTCTACAGTCGGTTAATTAGGCACTTGCGACCTCACTGTAAAGCGTCTAAATACACTCATACGATTGAATAATTACTGGAAAGTTTACGGATCACCGATTCATTGAATGAACATTAGCGCAACTGCATTAAAGTAATCACCGTCTTTGTCATAAACAAAGGTTTCTGGCGCGAGTATCAGCAGCAACGCGACGTGCATAGACAGCGGTCTTATCATAGACTGAACACCTCCTTCCACCTTTCTCTGCTCGTATAGAATCCAGGAACCCACGCGACTCGCTGGGAAGTCCCGGGAAACAACTTGAGATTGGCATGTGGCCTCGAAACATTTTCTCACGGCAGTCGGCCTCCCACGTAGTTATTTATTCAATTATATATTAATAGACTTTGAGGCATCTATGGCTTCGGAAAATTCTGGCACCGATTCCCATCCTATTACTTTCCTGTAAAACCTTCAAATATAGGAGTTATGACTCAATTTCCATAGCGTGGTGAGCCTGTCTGTTCCCGCTGAAAATCTCTGTTAAGATGGCAGGTCTCTCCCCCAGACAAATCCCATCTCTCTTTCTTTCTTCCTCACATATTCTTTCTTCATCGCACATGACCACGCCTTGCCTCGGGAATTCCCTTCTCGATTCCCGCTCTCCGTATAGCATCACGCCCTCACAGTTAGCGTTCTGTTGCGCATTATTTTATCAACGTTAAATATCCATTCTTATAACTAACAGAATGGTACAATAGGGCAGTCAATGTTCATAGAACTATTGTGATAAACCTATTTCTTGATTGTTGTCACTTTTTTCTGTTCATCAGAGGGGGAATTTGTTTGTTGTATCGCGTGGTACTGAATGTTCACATTGTCAACCAATGTTAGTTGAAGTGAATTGTTTTTGAGTGTTTCACTCTAACTGAAGTTCTGTTAGGTTCAACTTGCGTTAGTTTGATCACCTCAAGAATAATGTCTTCGCAGTTTTTCTGAGTAGAGTTCTTTCGTGCAGTTTTCTTCGGACTGTGCTGCAAGAATATAAGCATAAACTTGGAAGCATGGTCTATCGTAATTACGATGCCGATATGCTTGATAAGTCTCGTAAAGGGGTTCTTGGTGAATGGCATACAGAGAAGCTGCGAAGTAAGAAGTAAGGGCTACCTCGATCCTAGAAACGAAGAACATAGGTAGCCAGCCCATCTTGACTTCAAGGGAGGAAAGCATGCTCTGTATAGAATTTTGAAAGATGTGCATTTGGTGTTCTACTTTACTCTTTAGTTTTCCAATGTAACCCCATGTATCGTAGAATTTTGGACATGTATATGAAAACTTATGTCCAAATGTGCATGTAAATATGGGGAACTGCAAACACCGATTTTTTAAAAATAGAGACTTACTTTTAACATATTGTTTGAAACTACATATAAAGATACTCTCACAATAAGTATTGGAAGAGAAGAAATTCAAGCACTGAGCAAATGGCCATTTAGCTATCGGCCTGAATTTGGGAGATGCTGGGTTCGAACCCACTGTTGACAGCCCTGAAGTACATGTTTTCCATGGTTTCACATTTTACAGCAAAGCAATGGTGCGACTGTACTTTAATTAAGGCCACAGTTGCTTCCTTCCCACTCCTAACCATTTTGAGCTCATCATCGCCATACGACCTATCTGTGTCGGTGTGAAAGGGAAATGGTAGAAACCATCAAGTAACAATATGCCGTAGGTTATGTTCAATTAACTTTCATTAATAAGGCTTAAATTTATGATAATAACTGGCCACTGTTCTTTGACTGATAATTACATTCAAACTTTTCACCTTTTGTCTCATTCATAAACCAAGGAAGCTAAATGTTATGTACATAGTCAATGAAAAGTTATATTCTCAAGTTCCATAGATTCAGAGTTTAGGAATATTTGTTGCTTCAGTTAAACTATTGTAATTAGGATACATCTAAATGTGGCTTAGAATTATCGTACAATATTTATTTTATTAGTAAATATCATTCTTCCTGTACTATTACTAAATTTTTCATTGTAGGGGAGATTTCTCCTTAGAAATTTAGTTATCACTAGAATTCTATTGTTCCTGTTATATTCGTGTGTATCTCTGTGTTCGGTAACCCTTTCGATACTCTAGCATTTAACAATTGGCAGGTTTCACTTCTGTTAGAGCATAGAAAGTTAAGGTAGTAATAATTTAATAATAATCTGTCTAGGCGTTTGACTTTGTTTGTAATCCTTGAGTAGTTCTTGCGAATTTTAAACTTTAGGCCCAATTGCAATTTTCATTTCTGTTTGTGCTTAGTAATAACCTATTGTAATTAGGATACGTCTGAACGTAGTTTAAAATGATTGTAGTGTATTGCAGTAACTTATTAGAAATTAGATTGCTTATTCTATTATTTTGAGTAGTCTTGCGAATTTCAAACTTTAATTGTAACTTCCATTTCTGTTTGTGCTTAGTAATAACCTGCTGTCATTAGGATACGTCTGAACATATTTTAAAATTATTTCAGTGTATTGTAGTGTCTGAACGTAGTCTGAACTTTGTTTAAAATTATTGTAGTGTATTATAGTATCTTATTAGATATTAGTGTGTTTATTTTATTACTGTGAAATACGAGTATTTGTGCAGTATAGTGTCTGCAGTATCTGTGATAACTCTCTTACCAGAATTCTGTTGTAGCCATTATGGTAGACTTAACTGCAGTTCAGAATTGTGTAATTCTTGTGTATTATTTTCTGTTTTCAATAATTAACAGCGATTTTCATCCTGTTAGGGTGTTGTAGGAAAACAAAATCGTACAACTAAATAGTGTTGTAGTGTAGTAGTAGCCTATATTCACTACCTTATAGTCGTGTGATCTTTGTGAACTATCCTAGACAATATTTCCTTCCTTTCATTTTTATTTTGCTCAGAATAAGTCATCTTGTTTTTCCTTTTCGTTTCATTATTCAGTAAAGAATGGCTAAGGAGTGCAAGTGTAGGAACTGTAGATGTGGCCAGGCATTAAGGAGTATGAGAGAGGAGTTGGAGAGTTTGAGGGAGATAATTACGATTCTCTCAGAGGACAGGAATGAAAGTAGGCCTCCCTCAAACAATGGACAGGATACAGTAGGTGTAAATGAGGGAATGGAAGGGAAAGAAAGGGGGGAACTATAGAAGGCAGGTGGTTTAATGTTTTAAGTGGAAGGAGATTGCAGGCTAAGGACTCCATTCAGGATGAGAATTCAGGACAGGTGTCTGTGAGAAATCGGTATGAGTTTATAATTTAGATCAGGATGCTATACACGAATACCAGAGGTTGTGTATGTTGCGCTGTCAACGTCTCGGAGAGCTTCTCATTGAAAGTTTGTGTGTACACCAATCTTCCACTCTGTCCCCATTGCTCTTTGTCCTCAGCATGGACACCACCACATGGGACTTGCAACGGGGTGTTTGTAGGACTCTGTTATATGCAGATGATGTTGCACTTGCTGATAGACCCGGAATGGGACTGCGGCATCAAGGTGAAGATTGAATACCTGTTTTTCACAATACAAACTTAGAATGAACAAAAGGACGAGTGAATACCTGGAGTCATCCGAACCATCTAATGGCTCCATCCAAATTGATTCAGGTACCTAGGATCTTGCCTACAGACTGTTAGTGGGGTAGATGTTGAAATGCGGTTTTTGATACAGGCAGCGTGGATGAGATGAAGGGAATTCACAGGCACACACTGTGACTGAAGTATAACACTACGTCTGAAGTTCAGAATATAATGCATGTCAGTAAGTCTTGTTGCTGTGTACGGTGTTGAATGTCGACGTACTGAGAAAGGTATGGAGTAGCAATTACACAACATGGAAATGTGTATACGCCATTAGTTGATGGGCATTGCAGTCCTGCATCACGTAAGAAAAGAAAGACACCGTTCACCAGCAAATGAGCATAGAATATGTCACCAATGGTTTGGTCGGCGTCCTTTTGCTGTACCTGACGCAGTTGGCAATTTCATCCAATCTTTTGAAATTACTTTGCAATGTCCACATGGACCTACTATAAAAAGACATTGACAATATTATACAAAAATTTAAAACTAGAAATACTGCTGGGATTGGTAAAATTTCTGGGCATATACGAAAGTCAGTTCTTTGAGATATTGATTAGTGTATGTGTGAATCAGCTATACAAGATGAATTAATAATTAGTGTAGTAGCACCCTGTGTATAAAGAACATGTGCTAAATATAAAGCCAGTAATTACACACCAGTCAACTTGACTGGTGTTGCATGCAAGCGCTTGGAATGCATTATTTCTGATCATATTATACACATTTACGAAATTACAAACTGGTTCGATGGATGGTAGTTCAGGTTTCAGAAATATTATTCCACTGAAGCTCATCTTGTAGATTCCAGCAAGATATAGCAGATATATTAGATTCATGTGGTCTAATGTATCACGATTGACATATCTATAAGGATTTTCATAGGGTAGATCTTGTGAAATTACTGACAAAAATTAGTGTGGTTGGGATAGATAAAATTGTGGCTAAATGGGTGACTATGAAGACGAGGCCAAATTATTAAACACTAAAAATTGAGAATTGAAAACATAAGATGTTACCAATTTTTAAGATGATGACTTTAGTACTTGGTAAGCACCCACTTAGCTTTCGTGTGTGACTTGATTAGACTGGGCATACCCTCAAACAGTATTTTACACTGACTCTTTAAATCGTCATCATGACACCAGATCTGAACGAGCTTCTCAATGAAGCCAATTTCTGTCGTTATATTCGCTTTTCGTACTTTTCTTTGCTATCGCCTAAGGATGTTCTATGGGGTTCATGTCTGGACCGTTTCTAGACTTCGTGGCCCACTGGAACATATTTTCAGCCATAGCAGGAGTAATCTTGCATTTAAAAAAATTCACTTTGGCCAAACCACTCTTGCATCTGAGGTACGAAACGGGTTCTTAATTCTATATAGTTCACGCCCCATAGTTCCTTCTACAATACATAATTGTCCACAGCCGTACCAAGAATACACACTCCAGACCATCACTGAAGTTGGATGTTTCACTCTCTGCTTCACTCAATCTGGATGGAATGCTTCACCTTCTGACACATGGACTTGTCTCTTATTCTACAGGAAATACCGATTCGCCGCTAAAACAAACCTGAAATAAATGAAACAAATAAGCCTAGCATTAAATGCAATAAGCTGTACGGTTTGGAAGAAAAATATCACACAGTTACTGTACTGTACAGTTACATCACTTAGATTGGGTTAAAATTGAATAATGAATGATAATTAAGGAATTACAGTAATTGTCATGGACTTGCCTGTTTCCAATCTTCACATAACCAATTCTGGAGGGTCGTGGCCCACTGGAACATATTTTCAGCCATAGCAGGAGTAATCTTCGCGTTTCTTAGAGGTCGTCTTGCTCTCAATCTAGCATTAAACAGCTCTCGTCTCAAAGTCCTGGCTGGTACCAATGACCCGTACTCTTATAATTTCATACGTAAATCCAAACTAGTAACCTTGCGGTTGTTTACTGACAAATTAAACAGTTTTGCTTCCTCCTTGGGGTTAGTTTCTTCTTTCGCCCACAGTTACCAACACGTTGTTGACATTTTGCCTTCCCCTTATCTTCACATTTTAAAATTCTACTTACAGATTGCTCTAATATTTGCAATTTAGAATCTACCTCTTGCTGTGAATAACGTTTCTCAACAAGTAGCTCTCTGACAATGCCTTTCTTGGCGAAAGGTCATTTTGTCTCCCCTTAACCTCAAAATTTGACAGTTCTCTAGTACCACTCTTAAGACATATCAACTGAACTCGTGAATAGTATCAATAACGCACGTAATTTACAGAATGCACAGTATTAACAATAGGTCGCATTATTTACTTCCATACAGCAACAATATGCAGATATAGACGATAAACAACAGAATATGTTCACTAACAAAATATGACACAAAACCATGTGAATAATGAAATTACATTGTGGTTCTCACTGTAGCCACTATATGAAAAAATACAATAATGTGGGCAGGGATATCCCAAGTGGTAACTTTACCACCAAACAATGTTCAAGGATTAAACTATAAAGGTCGATAAATTACATAAAGATAGAAATATACCATTTACCATGAAAATTTGGCCACGTCTGGTGTATTTGTGGAAAATAGAACTCAGAGTATTAGAGTAGTTGAAGCTTTATTTGATCCTGTAACAATTATGGGATTGGGTCCCACAGGGCAGTACTGTGAGACCTCTATTTTCTGATATATATATAAACAATATGAATAATGAACTGAAAAACTGATGAAGCTCTTTGTAATAACTAAGGATTAAGGCCACGGCCGCTTCCTTCCCACTCCTAGCCCTTTCCTGTCCCTTCGTCTCCGTAAGACCTATCTGTGTCGGTGCGACGTAAAACAACTACCAAAAAAATGTAATAACTAAGTTTCAGGATTGTGAGTAACTGCAAATAGACCTTGACAATATTGTAAGATGGACATCGGGCAATGCTATATTGGTAAATGGGGTGAAAAGTCAGTTTCTGTGCTTCACAAATAGAAAGAGTCCTCTCTAATTTAATTATTGTGTTGATGGGGTGAAAGTTGTTCATGGGGATCTCTATAAGTACCTAGTTATTCTTATTAAGGGGTATTTTCATTGTGGTAATCACATAAACGTATCATAAATAAAATTTGCAGGTCTCTTAATATGATTATGAGGTTATTTAGGGGTTGTAAAGGAGAGGGCATATAAATCTGCAGCAAATCCACAATGAGAGTATGAGACCATCACCAGTATTACTTGATTAGAGAATAAGAAATATTCCACAGGAATAGCTCCATTTCTTGTGGTTGATTTCTAACAAAAGAGTTGTGTTACAGAGATGTTGCAAGGATTCAGCTGGGAAGACTTGGAGAAAGGAGACAAGCTCTTCAATTAAGCAGTATATTCTGAGATGTCATTGGAGAGATGGCTTGGAATGACATTAGTTGATGAATACATTTAAGTTATGTTGTTGAAGTATAGGAAAGGTCACAACATGAAGATAAGTTGGAATTCATGGGGACTAATTTTGGCAAATGTTCACTTATAGGAAGATGATTTAGTGATTGAAATAATTTACCGTGAGAGTTTTTTCATAAATTTCCACAATCTTTTTCTACATAAACAACCAACATCCCTAAATGCTGTTGTTTGATTGTTTCATTGATTGATTTATTCATTGATTGGGACATTGACTGATTTATGTATTCTGGTCTTA